>NC_090396.1:44483584-44783584 GCF_036365525.1 Heterodontus francisci
TTGAATCAGTTCAGATCTTCGTAGTTGTATACAGGAGGCTGTATTGACTAAAATTGTAATTGCCTCTACAACCTACTATTATCAGTACTTTTGAATATGGGCTTCGGAAGTCTTGATTGTAATTTTAAAGTTTGTAAAAAGACTCGGCCCACTTTCTTTAGTCACTGGACTGTAATCTTAACTTTAAGCCGAACAAAATGAGCAAGGGCAATCCAGTTGGATAATTGGCTGGGCTTCACACACCATGATAATGGGCTTGTATGCAAAATGGACAAGATAAATGTAGCAGAGCCTAAAGTCACAATTCTGAAAGGGTGATGCAGATTTTCTTTGATCCGTTCCTTGTTTCAACTGATAGCTAGACTTCACTCTCGCTATTTTCTGTGCTAGCCTGCTGCCAGAAGGATGTGCTTTTATCTTTCTGGCTATATATTCACTGCACTGTGCAGTCCGTGTTTTCTAATTTAGTTGGTTGAGTCATTTTTTTTTTTCTGAAGTTTAACCTTGTATGTTGCTTAAATTGAAATGCTGCAGAGTATGTTTTATCTTTTTTTAAATTCTCTTCCTCCTCCTTCATACCCTTGAATGCATTAGTTCTCCAAAAAACCATTCCAGTGGTCTCCATTGCCCTCCCATGAGTTTTGATGGCTGCTGCCTCTGCAAAAAAAAAAAAAGTCTGCCATCAGTTGAGTCTGACCCTACCATCACTGTCTTCCACATCACCACTTGCTGCCAGCAGGTTGCAGTGGGTAGTGATGAGAGTAGGAAATTTTAGTTATCTTTAATCTCTCCAGAACCAGGGCTGTTGAGGTAAATTGTTCCATTCTTGCCGTGACTGCAATATGTTAACTCTGTGCGGACTGCTGATTTGAATCTGGGACGTTTGTGGTCTGTTTAAATTGGCTTCTCCCTGCCCTAAACTGCTGTAGAGATGTGAAATGGTGGCAATTTCCTGTAATGGCTACATTTCTGTAGTTGGGAGCAAAGTGCTTGCCTTTATCTGTCTACAGGAAACAAATGAACTTATTAGCGAGAGGCAGCATGGTTTTGTGAAGGGGAGGTTGTGCTTCACTAACTTGATTGAGCTTTTTGAGGAAGTGACGAAGATGATTGAATGAAGGAAGGGCAGTGGATGTTGTCTACATGGACTTCAGTAAAGCCTTTGATAAGGTCCCTCATGGCAGACTGGTACAAAAGGTGAAGTCACATGGGATCAGGTGAGCTGGCAAGATGGATACAGAACTGCCTCTGTCATAGAAGACAGAGGGTAGCAGTGGAAGGGTGCTTTTCTGAAGGGAGGGATGTGATGAGTGGTCCACAGGGATCAGTGCTGGGACCTTTGGTGTTTGTAGTGTATATATAAATGATTTTTGGAAGAAAATGTAGCTGGTCTGATTAAGCTTGCGGACGACACAGGTTGGTGGAGTTGCAGATAGTGTTGAGGATTGTCCAAGGATACAGCAGGATTATAGATCAGGTGGAGAAATGGCAGATGGAGTTTAATCTGGACAAATGTGAGGTAATGCATTTTGGAAGGTCTAATGCAGGTGGGAGGTATACAGTAAATGGCAGAACCCTTAGGAGTATTGACAGGCAGAGAGATCTGGGCGTACAGGTCCACAGGTCACTGAAAGTGGCAACGCAGGTGGATAAGGTAGTCAAGAAGGCATACGGCATGCTTGCCTTCATCGGTCGGGGCATAGAGTATAAAATTTGGCAAGTCATGCTGCAGCTGTACAGAACCTTAGTTAGGCCACGCTTGGAATATTGTGTGCAATTCTGGTCGCCACACTACCAGAAGGACGTGGAGGCTTTGGAGAGGGTACAGAGGAGGTTTACCAGGATGTTGCCTGGTCTGGAGGGCATTAGCTATGAGGAGAGGTTGGATGAACCCGGATTGTTTTCACTGCAACGACGGAGGTGGAGGGGCGACATGATAGAGGTTTACAACGTTATGAGCGGCATGGACAGAATGGATAGTCAGAAGCTTTTTCCCAGGGTGGATGCGTCAGTTACTAGGGGACATAGGTTTAAGGTGCGAGGGGCAAAGTTTAGAGATGTGCGAGGGCGGTGAGTGCCTGGAACTTGCTGCCGGAGAAGATGGTGGAAGCAGGTACGATAGTGACGTTTAAGAGGCATCTTGACATACATGAATAGGATGGGAATCGAGGGATATGGACACCGGAAGTGCTGAAGGTTTTAGTTTTGGACAGGCATAAAGATCGGCACAGGCTTGGAGGGCCAAATGGTCTGTTCCTGTGCTGTACTGTCCTTTGTTCTTTTACAGCTTGAACTGAACTTCACTAATGCTAACGATTTGAAAATGTGTCCTAGGTAGATTATAAGGAACAGATTTATTTGTGCTAGATTTGGGAATGTCTTTATATGCCAACACTACTTTTGTGCATGGAACTTTAATTAATGAACTGTAATTCTAAATCTGAACCTACTTTGTTAAACATTCCTATGTTAATGTTACGAAACCCAATGTTCTACGACTGTGTTTTGGGATGTTCAGTAAATGTCCATCTCATGATAGTGGACACAATGCTTGGCTCCTTCAGACTTGTGAATTTTTCTCCTCTCGTGCTACCTATGTATACAATAGGTCCAGTGCATGTGGATCTGGGTGTCTTACCACCACAGACTAATCGAATCAGCAGAACCGAGATCAGAAACCGGGATGTCCAAGTGTTTCTTGTTGGATCGTGGTACTGAGTATTGGAAGTATTCCTGGGATGTGACTGAAGGCTGAAGTTGCTGCTCAAGGGACTGTTCACAAAAGTTGGTTGATTTGGTTTATGCCACTGATGTAGCTAGCTAAAAAGGTGAAGAAGCATCTTGTTTGTCCTTATTGACTTTGCCCTTACAGTGCTGTTCAGGTTGAGCTCTAAGCAAGGGGAAATGCTAAGTTACATTTTTAGTACACAATGCAGCATTTGAAAGTGTTTTTTTTTTAATGAAGCAAACATTTCCAGCTAACTCCAGTTTGTTTTCTAGTCCTCAATAAATCATTATAGCATATTGTTAGCCAGTATCTCCGGAGTATTTTGCTCAGTAATCAGTTTTGTCTCTTGCCTGGAGCTACTGTAACTCTACCTATTGTAGAGATTTAAAATAAAGCCAGTTACAGTTCAATTGACCAAGTGGTGACTGAGAACAATTGTGGAAGTTCTCTTCACAAAGACATTGTTCGAACATGTCAGTAGTAACTATTACTAGTATTACTTTTCAGCAGCTTGTGCTGTTACAGAATGGTACTTTTTATGTTGCCAGTGGCTGTGCTGCTGCTGTACATGCTGTCTGGGAACGTTCTGGAACAGTGTCAGTGGCTGAAAACACCATTGCTGTATTCCTTTTCACTGTCTGCAGTTGGTATCTTGTGTTCTGTTTTTGAGATTTCTTTGCAAGTGCATTCAGCTTTGAGTGCTGCTTTGGGAGGGAGTCAGCAACTCTTAATGTTCAACATGAGCTTCAGTTTGGAATGCTTATGTTGATTTGACATTTGAGCGCTTGGAACCTCTTGGAGCTATCTTTTATAATTGTTTCAAACTAGTCTTTCACAGAGCCATTTGTGATCTGAAATCCTGCATTGCTGATTACCATGAAGTCCATGACCAAATAGCCTCCCGTCTCATTAAGAGCTGAAGTGCAATGTGCAAACTAACAGTATGACACTTAAAGGGGAGAAGCATTAATTCCAGGGATTCTGAATAAGACATCAGCCCTCTTTTGTTTTGTTTTAACTCCTTTATGGGATGTGGGTGTCACTGACCAGGCCAGCATTCATTACTCATCTCCATTGTCCTTGAAGGTTGTGGTGAGCCATTACTTTGAACAGCTTTCTCCATGTGGCTGTTGGCAAGCTTGATTTTTTTTTTTGGACCCAGTGACAATGAAGGAGGGGCAATCTACTTTAAAGTTAAGATCATGTGCAACTTGGGGAACTTGCAGGTGATGGTGGTGCTGATGTACCTTTTGTGCAGGTCTTCTTGAAACTTTAGCAAGCGGCTGTATTGCATCATTTAGGTGGTACACACTGCTGCCACTGTATGCCAGTGGTCACTAGGATGCTGATCAAGGGGGCTGCTTTATTCTGGATGATGTTTCTTGTGTTGGTGCTGTGTCTATCCATGTTCACACTGCTGATTTTGTGCCTGCTGTGATGGAGTCTTCATATTTAGATGGAGTTCTATGCAGCTTGTTTTGTGTTTTTTTGGAGATGGTCCCTAATTTGAAATTGAAACTGGAGGCTTCCAGGTTTTGGGAAGTCAAACTCTCTGGTTAGTCCAAGAAAGAACTCCTTTAAACTAAGGACATGTGACTTAAAGGCTACGTTTCAGTTTGACCAGAAGGTTTTGAGAATTGAGCAGAACACTGCACTGGATAGAAAGATCAGCCAGTTATTTCGCGACAGGCCGAGAGCTACAGGGGTTTTTGCTTTCAGAGCGGCTGCTTGGACTTGAAACAGCCGGTTGAAGCAGTTGTTTCCGACTGCAAGCAGAGGAGCCTGGACTGAGGGCTGACCATTGCTGAATGACTCACTTAACTTTTCAGTTGCTGAAGACAACTGCCTTATCAGCAGAACCAGACCATCAGAACGGTAGTGGGTAAAGTCGAGATTGTTAAACGACAAAATCAAACAGTTAAAAGTGAGCGATGCAACCTTCCTGTTAACAGAATCTCTACTTAGCTTCATCCTGGAAGACAGAACTTGAAAAACTACTTGATCGTTTAGTTGTACTGTGGAACAGTTTTTCACCATCCTGCTGATCTTGTTCAGAGGACCCTTTGTACCTGATAACATGTAACCTTTTAAGATGCATGCACATTGATTGTGGTTAAACTGTTATTTCATGTTTAATTTATTTTGATTTTGTGTTGAAGTAAAATTTATAGAAGTGAAATCAGTCAGTTGGGTTTTTGTTTCCCAAGTTGGGGTCAGTCAGTGGATTTGTTTTTTTTTGTGGTTTGTTGGTCTCCATGGGAATCATAACACTGGAAAAGTTCTAGGGAGTCAGGTGATCAATCACCTCACTGCAGAATATCTTCCTGACTTGCTTTTAGACATAGTATTTGTCCCTGGTCCAGTTAAATTTGTGGTCAGTAGTGACACCCAGGATGGTGGAGATTTCATGACTACTGTTGTTGAATGTCGTGGGCAGTGATTTAGATTCTCTTGGAGATGGTCATTACCTGGCACAAATGTTAGTTGTCACTTAATAGCCCAAGCATGAATGTTTTCCAGATCTTGCTGTATGCAGGCATGGATAGCTCCATTTAATCTCAGGAGTTGCAAATGGAACTGAGCACACTACATTCATCAGCGAGCATCTTCACTTCTGACAGAGCAGGGCATTGAAGCAGCTGAAGTTGGTTGAGCCAAGGATACTGAATTGAGAAACTCGTGCAGTGATTTGTCCTCTGGCTGAGCTGATTGGCCCCCTTATTCCCATCAACTTCAATTTTACAAGGTTCTTTGCTTGCTCTGTCGAATGCTGCCTTGATGTTGGCAATCACACTCTTTCCTTCATACCCTCCAACTCCCCACCCTCGCCCCCACTTCATGTCATGGAATTAATCTTTCATCCATGTTTAAACCAAGGCTGCAATGAGATCTGGAGCCTGGTGGAACCCAAACTGAGCATCAGTAAGTTGAGTGACCAGAGACCTGTGGAAAAATTGCTATAATTAAATCCAAGAACAATCAAGCTGGGGGACCAAATGGTGCAATGCATTATAACCCTGTCATTTTGGGACCCAGTCACTTAAGGTGTGCGATTCTACTACAGATTATTGAGGTAGAAGTCTCTTCGCTTCTCGTGGCTACCTGTTTTTACAAAGAAGAGGCGTTTGGGCAGTTGTTTTCCATTGCGTGGTGGATGAGTCCACAAGACACATCTGCAAATTTCAGTCTGTTGGTTAATTGCTGTGAGAAATGGTGATATATCATCAGTGTGGGAAACTTTTTTTTCTGAGACTGGGGCAATGTGGATGAAATTTACCTTGATCCTTGTTCTACCTACTCTAGGATTGCTTGACTACACTAAATGCAATAGGTAGTTGGGGGAAGGGGGGGGGGGGTGCGTGAATGCTGCAGATAATTCTGATATCTCAAACATAGTATTGTCTTCAAGGTTTCACATGGTGGGTATGCCATGGCTGGGTAGACAAGTACCATTGCAGTTCTATAACCTAACATTTAAAGCAGAAAAGCACTTTAGATTAGCTATCATTTGACGTTAAAATCCTAACTTCCTCCATTTTCCATAGAATGTACCATGTCAGAATTTAATTGTGTGGCACCACTAGGTTGACTTAATAGAATAATTTGTCTCCTCTTCAGATTTGACACTTTTTTACATCAAAGCTGGATGTAGGAGTGAAGGATGTTTATGATGCTGCCTAACATTTTCTGCTGTACAATTCAAACTGCTCAGTTTTTAAGCCAAACAGAGCCCAATGTACAGTAATGATGCTGCAACTCTGCATATATACATTGCTGTGAAGCTTACTTCCTGACTTTCATCTTTTACATTCAAACACAAATGCTGGAAATGGATTAATTGCAAACTGATTTGTTAGAAACTAACAAGTATGCTTGCTTTGTGATTTTTAATTTTCAAATCTTGGCAAGGGAAAGACTTTCTGAACACACTGGCTGCAATTTGCACAACTTTAGTCCTTGGGATGGACTCAAACCCATTTTTTTTTCTGTTTTTTGTTCTTTTTCTAAGGCCAAGGCTTAAGAAATGTGTTTCTCACGATGCAGCTTGAGTGGTGCCTGATTCATCAGGTATAGCATTGTACAAAAGTAACATGAGCACAGTTAATTCAGTAGTTCAGCACCCGACAGTGCAGAAATGCATCTTGACTCCAGCATCTGCAAATACATTTTTTAAAGGTAGAGGTTTGTTTAAGTTTTCCAGAAGATCTCAATATAATCTAGTGCAGACCACAAAATCAAATAAGTTTTAGATTATCCTAAATCGGCCTATATTGTATCTGCACATCTGTCCTCTACCTCACTTGTCTCCTATCTTGTCTCTACACCAACCTTTTTTGAGTCTCTTAATTTGGCTCTATCACCTATGACACACAATTGGGAGTTTTCATTTTGTGATTGGAGTGTTGCATTGTCTGAGTTGCATTGGTTTGGGTGAGACTTTAAACCAAATGCACTTCTGCCTGCTTAGGTAGAAGGGAGCTGATATCACTAGACTAATAGCCCAGAGCCCCAGGCTTTTCCTCTGGGGACATGGGTTTGAATTCTATCATGACAAATAGTGGAATTTGAGTTCAGTTAATACATCTGGAATTAAAAGCTAGTCTAGTAATGACCATGAAACCATTGTCAATTTTTGTTGTAAATAACCCATCTGGTTCACTAATATCCTTTTTAGGGAAGGAAATCTCTTGTCCTTACCTGGTCTGGCCTACATGTGACTCCAGATCCACTGCAATGTGGTTGAGACTCAATTGCCCTCTGAAATGGTCTAGCAGGCCACTCAGTTCAAGGGCAGTTAGGGATGGGAAATAAATTCTGGCCTCGCCAATGACATCCACATCCCACAAACAAAGCAAAAGATCCCATGGCCATATTTGAAGAGGTTCTCCTGGCATCTGGTCAATTATCCCTCCAACAACACCAAAATAGATTGGAGTGGAAATTGTGTATATGATTCACAAATATTTTGAAATGGTCTTTGATTTCTAGTGTCTGTTAGAAATCAAAGGGAAAGGTCAGTCAGACAGCGTTACTTGTGGCCAAGTTGGTAGCACTCTCTCCTGAATCACAAGGTTCTGGGTTCCAGTCCTGCTCCAGGGTTTGAGCACAAAATTAAAGGTTGACACTCCAGTGCAGTACTGAGGGAGCACTACACTGGTGCTGCCTTTTGGATGAGCTACTGACCTGAGGCCTCATCTGCCCCCTCTAGTGAACGCATGATCCCATGGCTGTATTTTGAAGAGCAGGGGAATTATCCTGGTGTCCTGGCCAAAATTTATCCCTTAACCAACATAACCAAATAACCTGCTTGTTATCATATTGCTGTTTGTGGGAGTTAGCTGTGTGCATACTGGCTATGTTTCCTGTATTCCAGCAGTGACTGCACTTCAAGAAGTACTTAATTGGCTGTAAAGCTCTGAGATGCCTGGTGGTTGTGAGAGACTTGCATTTATATTGTGCCTTTCTCTAGTCAGAAACAAAGTTTGCTCTAATCAAGGTCCCCTGTGAATTCCTTCCTCTTCCAGATGCTAGTTGATCTGTGTTCCATGTCCAGCATTTTTGGCTTTTACTTCAATTTGCTTTTTCCCTCCAAGCGTTCAATCATGGTTTACACACATCTATTTAAGTGAATATCAAGAAAACCATGGAGTTGTTTTACTTGGCTCATTTTCAAACTAAGTTTTTATAAATACCATAGCTATATAATTACATCCGCGCATTCCCTTGCATACTAACCAGTTCTTTTGCACAATCACTTTCAAATTGCCATTCACTAAGTACTTTCAAGGGCAACTTTTGAAAGTTAAATCACTTGCAAGACAGCTTAGCAAGTTAATGTGTGTAGGAATGTAATTCGATCACTATCCATGTGTAAGCCAGTCATTTATGGCATAGAAGGAGGCCATTCAGCTCAAGTACCTGCTGGATCTCCATGGAGCAGTCCAATCAGGCCCACTCACCTATTCAATCTCTGTAGCCCTGCATGTTTTTGTTCAAGTGCCTATCCAATTTCCTTTTGAAATCATTTGTCTCTGCTTCCACCAACCTCATGGGCAACAAGTTCCAGGTCATTAACAGCAAGTGGCAATTTTTTAAAGTTCTTTCCCTCATTTTCCCCCTTTTTTTTTTATTGCTTCCCTAAAACCTTCAATCTGTGGCCCCCTAGTCCTTGTACTATTAGTTAATGGGGACAGTTTTTCCTTGAACTTATGAGCCTGTCAGAATTTTGTATGCCTACTATCAAATCTCCCCGCAATCTCTTTTTTTTTTTTAGCCAGGTGAGAACAACCCCAGCTTTTCCAACCTAACTAACCTTGTCACTAAAATTGCCTTCCTCTTTCAGTTTAAAAGGTATGGCACAGAAGGAGGCCATTCAGCCCATGTCTGCACTGGCTGAAAAGACTAGCTGCCAAAACTAGTCCCACTTTCAGCACCTGGTCCAAAGCTTTGCAGGTTACAATACTTCAGGTGCAGGTCCAAGTACATTTTTTTTTCTTTTTGAGTTGAGGATTTCTACCCCCACCACTGATCCAGACAGTGAATTCCAGATGCCTGCCACCTAGGGCAAAAAGTTTTTCATGTCCCCTCTAATCCTTCTACCAATAACCTTAAATTTGTGTCCCCTGGTAATTGACTGACTTCTCTGCTAGAGGAAACTGGTCCCTCCTGTCTACTCTATCTAGGCCCCTCATAATTTTGTACACTTCAATTAAGTCACCCCTTGGCTTTCTCTCCTAAGAAAGACAACCCTAGCCAATCAGATCTTTCCTCGTTGCTGCAATTTTCCAGGCTTGGCAACATTTATGTAACTCTCCTCTACTTGCTCCAGAGCAATTATGTCCTTCCTGTAATGCAGAGACCAGAACTGTACACTATACTCCACCTGTGGCCTAACCAGCATTTTATACAGTTCCAGCATTACATCCCTGCTTTTGTATTCTGTACCATGGCCAATAAAAGAAAGCATTCCCTATGCCTCCTTCACTCTATCTACCTGTCCTACCACCTTCAGGGACCTGTGAACATGCACTCCAAGGTCATTCACTACTTCTACCCTTCTCAATGTCCTCCTTGTTTATTGTGTATTCCCTTGCTTTATTTGCGTTTCCTAAATGCACTACCTCATACTTCTCCAGATTGAATTCTGTTTGCCATTCTTCTGCTCCCTCAGCCAAACCATTGATCTCATTCTGGAGTCTACAGCCATCATCACTATCAACTACCTGGCCAGTTTTTGTGTCATATGCAAATTTCCCAATCATTAATATATACCACAAACTGCAAGGGATCCAACACTGAGCCCTGTGGACCATGGAAACTGCTTTCCATTTGCAAATGGACTACCACAGTTTATTTCCGGTCACTGAGCTAATTTTGCATCTAACTTGCCACATTCCCCTGTATCCCATGGGCTTTCGTTTTTCTGACCAGTCTCCCTTGCAGGACCTTGTTAACTACCTTACTAAAATCCATGTAGACCATGTCCACTGCACTACCCTCATCAATCCTCCTTGTTCTTCAAAAAACTCAATCAATTTAGTAAGACATGACCCTCCCTTAAGATGATCAGGGGAATAGATAGGGTAGACAGTCAGAAACTTTTTCCCCGGGTGGAGCAAAGCGTTACAAGGGGTCATAAATTTAAGGTGAAGGGTGGGAGATATAAGGGGGATGTCAGGGGAAGGTTCTTTACCCAGAGAGTGGTCGAGGCATGGAATGCCTTGCCCGGGGAAGTTGTTGAGTCAGAAACTTTAGGGACTTTCAAAAGGCTTTTGGATAGGTATATGGATAAAGGAGAATGATGGGGTATAGATTAAATTGTCCTTGACAGAGGACAAAGGATCGGCACAACATTGTGGGCCGAAGGGCCTGTTCTGTGCTGTATGTTCTATGTTCTATGTTTAACAAATCCATGCTGATTATTCCGTGCCTTTCTAAGGGGCAGTTTATCCTGTCTCAGAATTGATTCTAATAATTTACCCACCACCAAGGTCAGACTGGCCTATAATTATTTTGTCTATCCCTAGCACCCTTTTTGAACAAAGGTACAACATAAACATCCAATCCTCTGGCACCTTGCCTGTAGCTAGAGGATTTGAAGATGATCCTCAGCATCTACTATATCCTCCCTAGCTTCCTTTTAACAACCTGGGATGCAATCCATCCGTCCCTGGTGATTTATCCTCATTCAAGGATGTTGGACCCTCTAGTGCTTCCCCCTCATTCTGCTTACATTTAATATTTCACACTCCTCTTTTAACTACAATGTCTGTATCGTCCCTCTCCTTTGTGAAGACAGACAAAAACCTCATTAAGAGCCTGCCCACATCTTCTGCATCCATGCATAACTTCCCTTGTACATCTCTGGGCCCTACCCTTTCCTTAGTTATCCTCTTGCTCTTAATATACTGACAAAACATCTTTTGGGTTTCATTTGGTTTTACCTGCCAATATTTTGTCTTTGCTTTCCTAATTTCATTTTTTTTTTACTTCACCCCTGCACTTCCTATACTCCTAGGCTTTCAAAGTATTTTGTTTTGTGACTGTTAAGCTTGCTTTTTTCTGTTTAATCATGCCGGGGGCTCTAGATTTGGTCGTACTACTGTTTATTTTTATGGAGCCTGTAGAATCCCACTTTTTTTTTTTTAAAAAGCCTCCCACAGTTTCGTCACTGATTTTCCTTCAAGTAGCTGAATCCAGTCCACTTTTAACCAGATCACCCCTCAGCTTTGTAAAATTTGCCTTCCCCCAATTTAGAGCCTTGGCTCCTGTTTTATCTTTGTCCTTTTCCATAATTATGCTAAAACTAACTATTATGGTCACCCGCTGCTGCTTCATCCACTTACCCAGCTTCATTACTGAAGACTAAGTCTAGAATTGCACTCCCTTATTGGGCTGGTTATGTGCTAGCTAAAAAAGTTCTTTTGAATGCAGTTCAAGGATTTTGTGCCTTCTGTGCTCTTCACACTGTAAATCCCAGTTGATATTGGGGTAGTTTAAATCTCCAACTATTACTGCCCTATAGTTTTTGCACTCAGAAATTTGGCTATTCCATCTCCCTTTCAGTATTTAGGGATCTATGGTACACACGAAGCAGTGTGGCTGCCCCTTTTTTTTATATTTGAGCTCAACCCATATGGCTTCATTGGATGGTTCATTTAGCATATTCTCTCTCCTCCACAGCGGTCATTGATTCTTTAACAAATAATGCTACACCCCCTCTTTTTTTTTTAAATCCCTATCTCTCTTTCTCCTGAGAAGTTTATATCCAGGGATGTTGAGGTGTCATGTGCCCTCAGCTCATCGGCTTTATTTGCTATACTGCTTGCATTTAAATAAATACCTTTTTAACACTGCCAAATTCCTGTGCTCACACTTTTTTAACCTTTTTATCAGGTTATATCATCCTCACTGTCACACCTCCAAGTTTGGTATCATGGTCAAATTTTGGAATTCTACCTTGCTGTATGGCTGTGTAACATGGGTGCCTAACAACTACCAGGAAAAGCTCAATTTCCATCTTTGCTGTCTCTGCATTATGGGTATATCCTGGCAGGACAAAATCACAAATGTGGAGGTCCTCTCCAAGGCAGAGCTCCCAAAAATGTTGGCACTAATCAAAGTGGCAGCTTTGGATAGGACATGTCTGCAGGTTGGAAGACTGTCACATCTCTACCTTCTGTATGGTGAGGTAGCCAGGGACAGATGGCCCTTGGGGCACCCAAAGCTCTGCTTCAGTGATGCTTGCAAAGGTGGCATGAAGGTGCTAAATGTCAATTGTTGCACCTGGGAGTCATTAGCTGGCCAGGGAGGGAGATGGCAACATATCCTGTGGACTGATGTGCACTACCATGACTACCAGTGGTTACAGCAGCTTAGCAACGAGCACCAATGTTGAAAAGAACTGTCACGTGGCAGTTTCCCCATGCAGCACTTTGGCAGAACCTGTCTCAAGGATTGGTCTTCACAGCCATCAGCAAAGGTGCACCAAGAGAAGACACCCCACCTAAAGTGGATTGTTTGCATGTCCATTTGTAGGTGGAAGAATGTCAACCAACTTTATTGAAGATCCAAGTTATTGATGCAGAAGAATCAGTGGTCTTAGCACTGACCCTTGGGGACCACCACTGTCTTTCAGACTGGAGGATGGTAAACTAGCATTAACTGTGATTCACTGTTTTCTTAAGCCAATTTTTTATTCAAGCTGACCCTCCTATTCCATGAGCCTCAATTTTGTTAACCTGCCTTTTATGGGGTGGTACTTTCACTTTCTTAAAATCCATGTCGACAACATCCATTGCATCCCCTTCATCAACCTTGTGTTACTTCATTAAAAAAAAAAATTCATTCGTCAAAATTAGTCACACTTTGTAAAAATTTGTGCTGGCTATCCTTAACTCAAACCCCTCTAAGTGTCTTTTTTCTGATTATTTCTAAAATATCACCCACCACTGATTAAACTAATTGGCCGGTAGTTGCTAGGATTGCCCTTGCACCCTTTCTTGAAATAAGGGTGTCCTGTTTGCCTCTCTCTCTCTCTCTCTCTGTGCTAACCACTGTGCTGCCCTCTGTTCTACTGTTTTTTTTATTTTGATTCCTTTTCCTTAGTAAACCACAATACCAAGTACTTGTGAAGCATTCTACCCTTGCCCTGTGCCTCTAAGCATATTGCCCTCTTTGCCCCTAATAGGCCCCACTCCACCTCTTACTACCCACTTACTGTTTACATGCCGGTAGTTTTTTTTTTGGCTCCCATTTACGTTGAGTGCCATTCTATTCTCATTCTTTGCTTTCAGTTGTTTTCCTTTCACCCCCCCCCCCCCCCCCCCTTCGACACATTGCATTTGGCCTGGTTCTCACTTCAGTTTACTTGACATGCATCATACACCTTTTTAAAATTTCATAATCTCTTTCTCCCTCATCATTCAAGGAGCTCTGTTCTTGGTTCCCCTACCTTTCTCCCTTGTTGCAATGTACCTAGCATATACCTGAAACATCTCCTCTTTAAAGATAACCATTGTTCCGTTGGTTTCTCCTGTCCGTCTTGTACTCCATTTTATCCTGGCTAGGTCCCTTTTATTCATTGCATTGAAATTAGCCCTCTTCCAAACTAACTTGCATTGGTTCTTTCTCTTCTGCATTACAAGTACATTATGATAAATGATTGCTCTTAGCCCAGTGCTTCCCTCAGACACTGGCCCACCTCATTTTCCATTACCAGATCCAGCAATGTCTCCTTTTATATTGCCTATGTTGCAAATATTGATGATACATGTAAGTGTGTTTGTGCTGTTGCCTATTTTAGTTGACCATTTGAGTGGTGCTGAGCTTTGGATAATCAACAGGGGGGAAAAACTGCAAATGCTCTCATGAGGAGGCTCAAGTAATTTAACTAACAGACACTCTGCTTTTGATGCCCATTAGTCATGGAATGACTAAAGCATACCAGTAGATGCTTCAGCTCAGTCTCCACGGCCATTTGGGCACAGGCAAGACCATGGAAGAGAGGCAGGCAGCCAGAGACTCCCTCCCCATGGGCCACAATCATGACGGACCCATAAATGGCAGTCTTTGCCAGTTCCAGGAGTAAGCTGACTTTAGGCCCTCTTGCCTGCCTGCACCCCTCAGCACCAGGTGGTGAAAGATCAGGAAAGTAGGATTAGCCAAAAAATTGAAGAGCAGCCCCTTTTAAATTAAATAATTACATGGGCTACAGCCGCTCGATACATAAATGTGGAAAACCGTTTGATCCACGCTGCTGATGTACCATCTAAAGCAATGCTGAACAGTCTTGCATTTCTGTAGAGCCTTTAATGTAGCCAAAATGTCCAAAGGCATGTTCTTGAACACCCATTTGATGTCCAAGGAAATAATAAGATAGGTAGCCAGAAGCTTAGTGAAGAATTATCTTTAAGGCGGGTAGCGAGGCAGAAGTTCAGGGAGGGAATTCCAGAGCTTGGAGCCTGGACAGCTGAAGGCCTGGCTGCCCATGGTGCAGTGATTGAAAATTGGGGATGTGAAAGAGTCCAGACTTGAAAGCATGCAGAGATTGTAGAGGATTATATGGCTGAAGGAGTTGAGATGATGAGTGGAAAAGCCATACAGTAATTTGAACACTAGGATAAGTATTTTAAAAATATCGAGGCATTTATTGCAGAACAGGAACAGTTGTAGGTCTAGGTCGGTAAGTGCGAGGTGAATGGAACTTGGTGTGATTTTAGGATATGGGCAGCAGAATTTTGCATGAGCTCAAGTTTTCTAAAGGATGCAAGGTGGTAGACTGGCCAGCAGATCATTCGGAATGGTTGATGTCTCTTGTAAGTTGATGTGGAAAATCTCTGTTCGAACACTAGCGCCAAAAACAAAATCAGTATATACCTCCAGCTGATGCCCTCAGTTTGCGTTGGTAAATAGTTGAAATTGCGGCATTGGCCTTTTATTGAGGAATATAATTTAATTGCTTTTCCCCTCTTGCGTGACAAAATATCCAAGCGCTTTAAAAATATTTTTGGTGTACTTTCTTTTGCAGCTTGGAAAGTAGCCCTCCAAACTGAAGCTTAGTTCTGTTCTTGATTTACTGCAGTTTGTTTTTGAAGCCTCACAGTGGCATTTAAAAAATCTGAAACATCTTGCATTACTGCAGACTTATCTGAACTGCAACAGCAATTTCAGAGTGAAAGCTTGTTTCAGAACATTTTTAAACATGCTCCAGGGGACATTTTGAAATCTCAGGCAGTGGGTTCATGGGACTGATCGAAAACCCTGTTGCTTTTTATCCAAAGATCACCATGTATCAAGGGATGTGAGATGGTTGTGGTTCAAGTATTTGCTGTCATTGGAGCTTTATGGTTTTTAATAGATTCCCTTTTTATCCTGAGCTGCACTAGTCAATTCGGAAAGCAAATGATTTGTGAACATTTATTACAAAGGGAATGGAATACAGCAGTGAAGTCTTTGTACTCCAAGTGTGGCCTCACCAAGACCCTATACAATTGCACTGTGTACAATTTTGGTTGTCTCACAGAGAAGGATAAACTTGTCCTGCTGGAAGTGCAATAAAGTTTCACTAGAATGGTTGTTTGATTCCTGCGATGCAGAGATTGTCCTAATGAAGATATTAAGTTGTTTAGGACTAGAATTCCTAGAGTATAGAAGAATGCAAAGTGATCTCATTGAAACATTAATTCTAAAAGGACTTAAATAGGGTAGATGCTGGGAGGAGGTTTCTCCTTTTGCTGGGGAGTCTACAATTGGATCACAGTTTTGGGATAAGGGGTTGGCCATTTGGGACTGAATTCTTCTCAGTTGTGCATCTTTTGGAATTCTGTACTTTGAAGGCTTTGGATGTGAGATTTTTGAATATGGGGATTGTGTGGGAATGTAGAATTGAAGCCTTGAAAATTAATCCTCCTTTTCTCATTTCACTTGATTTCTCCCCTCCAACTTGGTTTGAAGTCTGTCTTAGTTACTCTTTCCTGAAATTTTCCCACATTGTCAATGTCAAAAGGTTTTTGATTCAATGCTGTACAAAATATTCTAAGCTTGTATTTATCTGTGTTGGGAGGTAAAATAGTTCCTAACTGTTAAATGCTTGAGTTAGATTCCTATGCATAATTACCAGCTTTCAAACAACTGAAATATCAGTGGTCATTATTTAACCCATGTACTGAATTTTTCTCTTTTGAAATTATAATTCTTCAATGCTGATCACCTGGTCTGCCTTTGTATGGGTTGAGAAACCATCTCTTGACAAACAGCAAGTAGCCCAGAACAGATAACTGGAAATTACACTAGTCATTCTCCTTGAAGTCTTGCCCCTGAACCTAAAGACTGAGTTCGCAAAATGTAAGGGCTTGTGTTAACACTTGTAAATTCTGTATAGTGCTTGGGGCTATGCAGTACAAGTGAACTAAGTCACAAACCAAAAATTGATTACATTGGAAGAGTTTTATGATCTATAGGAGTGCAATTAGTGGCCAAATTTCTTGTAAAACTTAGTTTGAAGCAAAAATTTTGAGTAAATGAATCAGTTGTAAGTGGAATTTTTAATGTGCATTCAGTCCTATCATAAATTTAAATGGCTGACTTCTACACCCTTGATTTTATCTTTTGAAATGTAAAATTGTTACATTTTATATAGTCCAGAAATGACAACTGTTTCAGTTTTGAGAATAATTAATGGTGCTTTCTTGTATTTCTATGAGCGCAGGCAGAAAGGGGTCACAAGTAAATATTGAACATGGTTAATTTGCATTTTTTCAGCTGGGCATACCACCCCACACCCCATCAACAACTGGCATTTTCTCAACCACTTGTGTTTTGTTTAGCTCCATTAAAATCTTGCATGTTCATTTCCCAGGAATCTTTTTTTTTGATTGACATGGTTTGGATCTGGCTAACTATTCTAACAAATTTGTTCCTTTTTTGGTCAGGAAGAAGATGAAGCAGAAGTTGAATGTACTAAAAAATCCCTTCCTGATGAAGGCAATGGTAAGTTATCACCTGCCAAGATAAGGTTTTCTTATCCTTTTATGTTAATGCAGTTTGCATAATTAGTGGGCAAAAGGAACACATTCAAGTGTGGTTCAAATGGGCAGTGCAGAGTTCAAGGCCACATCTTTATTGGACTGCTTGACATTCTTTTGTAAAAGAATGTGATGCATTTTGTAATTGGACTCTAGCTGTAAGTTAAAACCTTCACTGAAAAGTTGCATTACCTTCTGAAAGACCTGCAGCTTTTGGAGCTGCATGGCAATACATACTAAAATGCAGGATACCTAGAAAATTACATATGAAGGATACATTTTTAATGAGGACATGAAATGCCATCTTCAGCTTAAAATTCAATTTTCTTGCTGTTTAAAATGATTACCTGGTACTATATCAATGTACAACTCCTTTGGGTACAGTATTCAGTACATGATGGGGGTTCGTTGAGATGGTGCTTTTTAAAAATTCATCTTTGGGATATGTGCGTGGTCAGCATTTATTGCCCATCACTAGATTCAGCCAAGGTTTGGATGACTGATTTGTCTTGTAATTCCTTGAACAGGGGCGTGTATGAAAGATAGGAACACAGCTCCTACTTTTATAATCTATTCTGTGCTTCTGTAGCCTTATTTTGAGAGTTCTTTTGGGGGTGGGTGGGTTGCTTTTGGAATCACAAATTGCCATCTACATGTTTTAAGTTTTTTAAAAAAAAAAAAATCTTCTGTATTGACACCTTGAAGCTTTATTTTGTCGTCGTTTGACAACTGCTGAGGTGTTACTCCTGGCAGCTTGCCCATTCTGTAGTGCTGGTATCAGTGGGACCTGTCATTTGGAGACTGGTTACTACCTGCAAATGCTTTTTTGAAAGAGCAATCAGTCTTTCCTGACTGCACTATCCCATTTGTTCAAGTGGACACATTCCCAGCTGAATCTTTATCTTTTTTGAAAAGCAATTGCTCATTGTTTACAGTCTGAACAGTCCTGCTTTACTTAATCATAGATGTGCTTTATTTACATAATTTTGTTTGCTTCTACTTCTACAAGAAGCAAATCAGCATGTTGACTACTTTAGCAGTTAGAATAATTTCTAAATTGGACAGTTTTTTCCCTTTATTTGTCTTTCCCAAGAGATTGTAAAACTAGGGGTATGGCTAAATGCACGTAGCTGCCCCACATCTGGTTCTTGGGCGTGCATAAATACCAGTTGGGCTGAATGGCTTGTTTCTTTGTTGAAGCCAAACATCTGGATGGGGCAAGCATAATGGACCAAATGGTCTTGTCTTTCTATTGTATAATAACTTGCATTTATACAGTGTTTCTAACTTAGTAACATGATCAAAGGTACTTCGCAGGAGTTCTGTCAAATTTGGAGACCAAACCACGTGAGACATTAGAGCAGGTAACCAAAGCATGATGGAAGAAATCTGTTTTTAGGATTGTAATTTTGACCAGAGAGAAGGCTGATGTGTGGAAGTGAGTTCCATAGCTTGAGGCCTAAACAGCTGGTTCAAGCAAAGGGGTGATTTACAAAAAAATTGGGGCTTGTGCAAGTTGGAATACAGGCAGCAGGATAAGATTTAGAATATTAGCCTGGAGGGAACCAAGGCATGAATGAGGGTTTCAGCAGCTGTTTGAGCCATGAGTGGCCATGGGCAATATTAGAGGTGGAAGTGGGCAGTCTTGCTGGAGATATGGGGTTGGAAGCTCAACTCTGGATTAAATAGAATGCCAAGTTTTAAAACCAAATGGTTCAGCTGCAGCTAGTGGCCAGGGAGGGGTTGGAATTGGTGGCTAGCGAACAGTGTTTGTGGTGGAGGGTGGTGAGCAAAGGCAATGGCTTCAGTCATCCAGTATTTAATTGGAGGAAGTTCTTGATTATCCAACAATGATTTGTCATGCTGCTTGTCTGACATCCAGTGGAGGGGTTGAGAGTTGGCAGCACATTAGAACTCTGGTACATGTGGAGACTTTTTGTTTGTGAGTGATGTTGCCAAGGGACAGCATATAGATAGCAATAGGACTGATGGATCCTTGGGGCACCCCAGAGGTCACAATGCAGGAGCAGGAAAAAAAACTTGACGGAATAGGTGAGAATAGAACCAGATGAAGGTAATACCACACTGCCGGATGTAGGTGGATGGTGCAGTCAACAGCGTCAGACTGAGATGGGTAGAAAAGGATGGAGAGTGTGTGTACTATGGTCGTAGTCACTTAAGATGTCATTTGTGACTCTAGAATATTAGTGCCAGGCTCTTGCTGTCAAAAAATAAATCCTTAACACTCTTGCAGATGTTCAAAACATTCATGTATTTTGTTGGTGTAAAACTTCTGTTACTTTTGATGCCAAACAAAAACCGTGTGACAGGAATCCTGACCATTTTCCATTAATACTGATAAAATCATGCATAATAAATAAAATGTCTAACTTTTGCATCCTTCTCATCCCTCAACACTGTGTACTCAATCCTCCCACAGTGTAGTAATAAATGTGAATTGATGTTGAAGATCAGGAGGCCAGTTAGAATTTAAAACCTGTACTACCTTCATATTGATTTTGCTGTAATTTATTCTATTCTCTTTTTTATTATACCCCATTATCTCTAATCTCAAGCATGGCAGTCTCCAGCCTTTAATAAGTAACACTTTATGCTGGTCCCTTGGGTGGCTGTCTGTAAAACTTGCCTTGTCTGCACTGTCTCTTTAATTATTTCCTAACAGATGACTAAGTAACTTAATGCTGTTCCAGCCCAGTCTAACTAAATTGTTTCTCCTCTGTCCGTTTGCTATGTAATTATTGCATTGCTTCCTTGTTGTATAATTTATTTTTTTCATTACTGAATAAGCAAACCATGTTAAGATTTCTAGAATAAATTGACCTGACTTGTACACTTCGTTTCATCTAAGTTTTAAAGAAAAATTAATTCCGTTCTCAAGAGTGATCTTGTACCATCATAGGAAAGATTTTCTTTTTGATGCTTGCTTTCTTGTCATTTAGAACCTCTGTCCAAACTGGCAAATACTAAAGACCATTGGAGAGTTTATATTGGTTTTAATATTTAAGATTTATTTTTACAACTAGTTTCCTTTTGTGTTTAAAGGTCCCAAATTGTACTTAAGATGAACCTAAATCTCATTCAATTTATAATCTGTGCATGCTACTTCTCTATTAAAGAGAATTATGGGTATGAATGCTGCTGTTTCAAATTGCTTTCTTGTAAGTGGTGCATTTGTCAAATACCAGGGACCTATTTTTTTTACCATCTCGTTTCTGACTGCAATGCATCCGTACTATGCCCAGAATATGATATCATCCCTCACTGCCACTGCCCAGCCTGCTACATCACACCTTTGCTGCAACCAAATCTTGGCCTCAATATTAACTAATGTATTCACCAGTAGTACAGTGAAGTGTAGCATGACCTGAAAGCAATATATAAGTCAGAACAGTATTACACCAGATAATAGTCAAGAAAAGCAGAGATGCGAAATGAGATTAATTTCATTGGATGGAAACTTAACATAGACTTTTAATGGGGAAAAAGATCCCTACAGTAACTTTAAAAAAAAAAAAATTAGCCAAGATGGCTACTTCCATTTACATCTGAAATACCAGGAGATTGAACTGGAGACAAAGTCAAACAAGAAGCACAGCCAGGACAATGGCTTTCTCTGAGTGATTGAATTGGCTAAAATGGCTTCATTAGCACAGTAGTCAAGGCAATCATCACATTAACTTTGAAAGAACCAACACCCTCCAAGTGTGAATGGGCATCCTGTGGCATGTACAATGTTGAATTTCATTACAAGATTCCAGAAAAACTTCACTAGAAATGAAGGGGATTGAGAACCATGTAACAGCCTGTTCATCTCTGGAGGAACTAGAAGTTTTCTTATACAGACAAGAGACCAGCAGTAACTGAGTGAGCCGAAAGCTCTGTTTCCCCCTCTTTCTCTCCCCTGCCTCCCCCGCTTCCCCATTGACCAACCAAGAACTTCAAGAATACAGCTTCAGCTGAGGACTACTGGGTCACCCACTTTAGACTATATTTAAGTTCCATTTATTCTGGACTTTAATCCAACCAGCCAATCTATTTTACCCTCTAGTATGTGTGTGATTCTTCGAATGCGTAGCATATTTTTTTGTGTTTTTAAATCTGGTTAAAGTGTGAAGTATAAACTTCCCTCTTGTCTAAACTCCAGAAAATCTGTCCAGTTGGTTGTTTAGCAATCAGTGAAGGAAAAAGGTAAAACTACTCGGGTGGTAAACACAACCACTGAAAGGAATAAACCCTGTTGTGATCAACTGAGAGGAAGGGGCAAGAGGGGAACCTGAGATGAACCCTTCCTCATCTGGCCATAACACTATGAATTACTGGGAGGATCTTTGCAGGTTACGAATGTACTAGATCTTCGAATCATAGAGCACAGAAGGAGGCCACTTGGCCTGATGTGCCTGTGCTGGCTTTGAAAGAGCTGTCAAATTTACTGTCTCAACCCAGCTTTTTCCCTATACAAGAATACAAGAAATATGAGCAGGAGTAGACCATATGGGCCATCGAGCCTGCTCCACCATTCAAAACTATCAGCGCTGGTCTTGGGATTCAAATCCACTTCCAACTGCTCTCCATACCCTTCGATTCCCTGAGACAAAAAAAAAATCTCTCTATCCCAGTCTTGAATGCATTCAAATTTGGAGCATCCACAACCCTCTAAGGGGAAAAAAATTCACAAGATTCACATCCCTTTGAGTGAAGTAATTTCTCCATCTCTGTCCTAAATTATCAGCCCCTTATCCTGACACTCTGCCTCTGTTTTTGATTCCCTGACCAATGAAAATATCTCATTAAAAGCAAGAAATGCTGGAAATACTCAGCAGCATTTCTTGTTTTTATTGCAGATTTCCAGCATCTGCAGTATTTTGCTTTTGTTTTAGTGAAATCTCTCTACCCTATCCAGCCCCTTTTTAGAATCTTGTTTCAATGCGATCACTTCTCATTCATGTAAACTCCAGAGAATACAGGCCCAACTTACTTAATCCCTCATGATAGGACAGCCCCCTTATCCCAGGAACCAATCTAGTGAATCTTTCCTGCAGTGCAAGTATATCCTTAAGTGCAGAGACCAAAACTGCACGGTGTTCCAGATATGATCTCACCAAAGTCCTGTACTATTGTCACAATACTTCCTGTACTCCAATCCCTTTGCAATCAAGGCCAACATGCCACTTGCCTTCCTATAACACTGAAAATAAGTCCTCCAAGTATGTGTTCAGTTGTCCTTTGAAAGTTCCTATGGAACCAGATTCTATTACCCTTATTTGGTTAGTGTTCTCACCCTCTGAAAATCTGTCCATTTTCCCCTTTAGTTCTTTTGCCAGTTAGTTTAAATGTATGACTTTTAGTTATTGGCCCATTTGTCAGAACATAGAGCTGAATTCACTGAACCCATCGTGGGTCCTGGTGGCAGACCTGAAGTGGGCGCTGTTGCTGCTTGTTAAGAACAAAGAAAAAAAGAACAAAGAAAAGTACAGCACAGGAACAGGCCATTCGGCCCTCCAAGCCTGCGCTGATCTTGATGCCTGCCGAAACTAACAACTTCTGCACTTCCGGGGCCCATATTCCTCTATTCCCTTCCTATTCATATATTTGTCAAGATGTCTCTTAAACGTCGCTATCGTATCTGCTTCCACCAGCTCCCCTGGCAGCAAGTTCCAGGCACTCGCCATCCTCTATTAAAAAAAAACTTGCCTCGCACATCCCCTCTAAACTTTGCCCCTCGCACCTTAAACCTATGTCCCCTAGTAACTGACTCTTACACCCTGGGGAAAAAGCTTCTGACTGTCCACTCTGTCCATGCCGCTCATAACTTTGTAAACCTCTATCATGTTGCCCCTCCACCTCCGTCATTCCAATGAAAACAATCTGAGTTTATCCAACCTCTCCTCATTAGCTAATGCCCTCCAGACCAGGCAACATCCTGGCAAACCTCTTCTGTACCATCTCCAAAGCCTCCACGTCCTTCTGGTAGTGTGGCTACCAGAGTTGCATGCAATATTCTAAGTGTGGCCTAACTAAAGTTCTGTACAGCTGCAGCATGACTTGCCAATTTTTATACTCTATGCCCCGACCAATGAAGGCAAGAATGCCGTATGCCACCTTGACTACCTTATCCACCTGTGTTGCCACTTTCAGTGACCTGTGGACCTGTATGCACAACCTGTCCAACAGTGTTTATAACCCAACCCTACATTAGTGCGGAAATCAGATGGTGCTTCCTTCAAGGAGACAGATACCTCTTTCATAAAGCGCTACTTTATATGAACGAGCATTTCTGATTTATGCAGTTGGCCCACTGCAATTGTGCAGCAGGCGGCCAGTTATAATCAAGGCATGGGACCTGGCCGATCACACAATGGGGGCAGGATTCAAGGTGCAGAGTACAGCGTCAGATGACTCCAGAGCAGGTGCTGGTGCTAGATTTAAAGCCCTGCCAGCCCTGCTTTCATTGCTTCATTTTGAGTCATTTGCTGATTCGTGTTCTCTGCTGAAACTGGTGTTTGCGTAACTCCTAAACCCCCTTGGAGAAGGACCCTGCAGGATGACCAAGGTAGGGTACCAGGTTGGCCAGCTGAATCTCTTCGGAAGCCCAATGGCCACAGCTCCAGCCAAGCAACTACTGAGCAGACAAGTGTTGTACCTCCCCTCGGCTGCAGTGAGAGGATTCCTCACTGGCATCAGTAGCCATGTCTTCAATGGGTAGCTCTTGGCCCTGAGAATCCATCCCTGAAGGTAAGCGGGGAACTGGAAAAGCTGTGGCACCTGAGACTGTTCAAGTACATAGAAATAGTGGCCGCTTCCTGGGAAGTGGTCACAGGCTTGATGGAAACTTTCAGCGGTCACAGACCAATTGAAAGTTGATGGAATGAAAACCCTTCCTGTTGAAGGTGGCTGGCTGGTCGGTAAGATTGCACACATTTGGCCATCAAGGTTCTATAACTCCTTGCACCCAGGGAAATCCAGCAGTTGCTCTGAATCCGATGGCCCTCTTGGCCTGCCTGTCCGTCAGGGTTGGTCTGGTAGCACAGTCACAGGCATTGATTACCTCCTTGATGCAGTGGTGGGCTGCTGCTTGGGAGATACTACACATGTCCCCAGTGGATCCTTGGAATGATCCAGATGCATAAAAGTTAAGTGTCACCGTGATCTTCAAGGCCATGGTCATTGGGTGACCACTGAATACCATAGGTTGCAACTCTTCCTATAGTCACAAGTCAGTGAAATTCTCTGGAGGGCTGTAGTCTTCACTGACAATACCACTCTACTGTTAGCAGGTAGCTGGTTTGAGGTCGGTACACCTACTGGCGCTGGTGGACCCTTGGCATGGCCTGCTGCTGGAGCTTCACAGACGGGTACAGCTGCCTCCTGGCCCTCCCTCTGTAGATGCTGCATCATGTCACAGGGATCCATAATGACAGGATGTGACTACCATACCAGAGTAGTCAGTAGGACTCCAAAGCACTATCCTTGCAACGGTGAAGTTACCTTGGCAGCTTTGCCTTTGCTACTCCTTTCAGCTGTCTCACAAAGGCCCTCAGTGCCAACTCTCCAACCTGATATTATGGCCACACAAAACCAGGTGCACAGCAGGCTGACAATGGCCTCCACTCTCCCCTCTTCCCTTATCCAGTTCCAGTCATGGCTGCCTAACTGCCTTGGCACTGAAGTCTTGCCTCGGTATGGCCAGGGATCCAAAGGCACAGGAGGGCCACCTATCATCCATTTAATTCCAAACCCCCCATGGAATCGCTTTTGATTAATGTAAATGTATTTAAGTAACTGATTTACAATTTAAATGGCAGTCCCATTGTGCAGGGTGGCAAACCCCTTTGGTGCTTTCCTGCCACTGACTAAATCCAGAACCGACGTTACAATGTTGAATTTCCAGACACATCCAGCTCTGTTCTCCAGCCCCGTGCACCTCCATTCTTGCACCAAATGTGCTCATTAAGTTCAGCCCTTAGTTTCTCCCTACTTGTTCCATTATGAAGACCCTTCACTTTGAATACCTCTTGGGTCTCTCTTTGACCTTCCCTTTTCTCTGGGGAGAACAGTTCTAGTTTCTCCAATCTCCACATAATCTAACACACATACCTGGCATTATTCTGGTAAATATCCTTTGGAAACCCCTCTTGCCTAAAGTATGGTACCCAGAATTGTACACCATACTCCAGTTGAGGCTTAACTAATGGTTTTGCAAAGGTTTGACAAGACTTTTTTTTAAATGTTCAGTGCCCCTATTTACAAAACCAAGTATCCCATACACTTAACTGCCATATCAACTTGGCATGCCACCTTTTTCAAATTTGTGAATATACACCCGCTTCCAAAATAGTACCATTTAGATAATGCTGTGTCTGAATGTTACTCGCAAAAATTATCTGCGTTAAGTTGTCTGCCCATAACACTAGTTTGTCGTCCTGAAGCTTGCTACTTTCATGCTCACTATTGACTACATTGCCAAATTGTGTATCATTTGCTAACTTTTAAACTGTACTCCCTGTACCCAAGTCCAAGTCATGGTATATTAAAAATAGCAATGGCCCTAATACTTGACGACTGTGGGATTCCACTGCACACTGTTCACCATCACTCCACCTTCTGTCCCTTAGCTAATTATGTACCCAAGTTACCACTGTCTCTTAAATACCATGTTTTTTCCACAAGTCTGTAGATATTTTAGCAAATAACTTGCAAGTCAATACATACAACATGTATTGCACGCGCTTCACCAACTGTTATTTCATCAAAATACAATCTAGTTCATCAGGCATCATTTGCCTTTAATAAATCCATGCTGGCTGGCCCTTGTTAACCCATGCTTTTCCAAATGAATAATTTTGTCATTGATCGAGGTGGGAAAATGAGTAGAGACCATGGACGTTTGACTGACCTGTAGTTACCAGGTTTATCGCGCTTTTTATTAAAAAAAAAAATAGGGATGTAACATTTGCAATCCTATAGTTCTCCGGCACTGCTCCCATATCCAAGAAGGATTGAAAGATTGTGGTCAGAGCTTCTATCTCCACCCTTGCTTTCCTCAACAATCTAGAATGCATCCCATCTGAACTGGATGGTATGTTAGTTGAGTGGTGCCAGCCTATTTGACACTATCTATTTTTTAAAAAATCCTATCAACATCTTTACTCTTCAACCCCACTGTCGTCGTCATTCTCCATGTAGACTGAGTATTTTTTTTATCTTTCAGTACCTTTTAGATTTTTTTTTTTCTGCCCCTATATTGCCAAGCTATTGCTTTATAACAATTTTTTTTAATGGTTAAGATTTGCATTGCCTTTTTATGTTGTCCACTAATTTCTTTCCTCATCCCTTTTTCTGTATCCTCCAATTTCCCCTGCGTACTCTTTACCTGACATTTAAACATAAACCACTTTTTTTTTTGTTTTCTCAAAGGAAATGGGAGTTTCATTGAAGCACTAACTTTGTGTACTCTATCTTTGCTCCTTTTATAGGGAATATGCTTGGTTTGCACCTGAACTATTTCTGCCTTGAAGCCCTGCCATTGCTCATTTTACTGGCCAATCTTTGTTTCCAGTCCATCTGTGCTAGATCCCTTTTCAAATCATAAAATTGGTATTTTATAGCTTTTTTTTTTACCTTTGACCCTTTCCCATAAACTTTTAACATTGTTCTGTCACTTAACCAGGTATTTTCACTGAAACATTTCTATTTGACCTTTCATTCCCCAGAATTAGCCTGGGCTGGGAACATAACTGATTTAAAAAGCTCTCCTCTACACATTTTAGGATTTCTTTACTCTCCTTGCCCTAGTCTATATTAGGTTAAGTAGTTATTGCGCTTGTTGACAATACTAGCAATGAATTTAATATCTTGGTGTCTATTTATTACTGCAGTCATGGGAAATGATATTCTGAATGTTGTAGTAGTAGTAGTATTCCTGATCTGAGTCAAACATTGCTTTAAACATACATCTGGGTTCTAACTAATTTGCCTTCCCAACAGTTCCTATAGTTGCAATGAGCTGTTGTGCAGTAATTCTGATTATACACATGTGCTTATTTAAGTAGGGGTGGGGGAAAGACTGGGTGAAATTCCACTAATAGAAAATGCACAGCTAGTTGTACCATAGGAAAGAAGCCAAGTCTGAACCTATCCAATTTGGAGTTTTATAATGTGCCAAACTTAGTGCTGACTGTCAATTGTCCACCAGCCTTGGTGATTTTATTTCAGGAAAATGTTAATAAATGTACATTAATTTTACTGGCTACAGTATAATGCTTTTTCTCTCCCTTGACACTCCTGAAGATCAAAATTCCTGCTCTGGTATGGATTCCTAGGTGGCAGAAGCTGTTCAGTATTTTGTTCCTCATGTCGATTTTAATTGTGAGCTTGGACAGTGAGTTTCGGGAGGCTATGACTCTCATCCAGAGAGAACTCTAGTCTGTCTTTCCTTGACTTCCATGTGTGCATTTTCAAGTGCAACAAGCTGGGATATAGGCCCCTTTCCTGCTCCTCACTACTTCATTTAAGTTGTGGGGCAGTGAGGCCACTTGTTGCGCTTGTTAATGTCTGACTAAGATTAGAAGTAGTAGCAGAGACCAGAGTTTGAAATTTGCACTTTGGTCTAAAGGCCAAGCATGTTGCCTTTGTACTATATTATACTTAATGAACTGAGCCATCAAGGAATCCTCTGCCTAGTAATTTAACGTCCAGATATTTAAAGTCACTGAAGAGGTACCTTCTTCCCAGAATTGCTACTGCCTTGCAAGTTGAGCAATAAAAAGGCCTCCGATTCTGCAGCAAATTGGAGCAATAAACTGAATCAAAAGATGGTATGTTTTCCATAATGTTATCTGCACAGAAAAACTGTGAATTAGTAAATAACTTGAACTGAAATAATCCAGAAGAAAAGCGAATCAAATTAAATAACTCCTCTTTGGCAATGTCAGCTGGTGATGCTGACATGATTGGCTTGGATTTTTGATTTTTAGCAGCTACTCTTGAAATTTTTTTCTATGTATTTTGGGTAAAGCTGTTAAAATCATGTCTGTTTTCCCCATCCTGTTTTTTTTTTGGTTTCAATTTCCCACACTGGCCATTCTATGTTCTTTTTGAATGCCCTTTATTAGGTACTAACTAGACTGCTACGCAGTAGGAATTGGAATGAAATTGACCAATATTAGATCAAAGAAATAGTCGGCAAATTTCATCACCATTAGTCTTGTCTAATCTGAATTTTTGGCTTCAGGGGTACAAGAGCACGTGAGAGGCTGGGAATTCTGCAACTTGTAACTCCCCAAAGCCTGTCGATCATAAACATTGACTCCCACCACCAGTACACAGTGGCAGCACTGTGTACCATCTGCAAAAGGCACTTCAGCATCTTGCCAAGCTGCCTTCAACAGAGTTGTCAAATCTGTTACCTCCACCTGAAAGGACAAGGGTAGCAGACCCATGGGAACTCCATTACATGCAAGTTCCCCTCCAAGCCACACACCATCCTGAAATGGAACTATGTTGTCGTTCCTTCACCGTTGCTGGTTCAAAAGCTTGAACACTCTCTTCCCCCCCTTTCCTTCCAACCACCACCAGCCCCTCCCACTTTGGGGGTAATTAGGAATGGGCAACAAATGCTGGCCCCTCCAGTGAAGCTCTCATCCTGTGAAAGAGTAACACTTTTTTTAATATATATTTTGGTGCATTAACCAGAAGTGCATAACATCACCTGTTCTAGTAATTTTGTTCTCTAACAGGAGCAAGTATCTTATTGCTTCTAAAGGCCTTTTAGCCCACAATTTAACCAATTTGACTTGGTTATTATTGACCACTTTTAATCCCAGTGTAAATCCTGCTGACTTAAAAATCAAGTTGACATGTTAAGGTTTTTGGGATTTGGTACCATGCACTTGTGAAAGCATTATCTGAAATCCCACCAAGCTGTCTATAGGAGCATAACCAAAATGACTATCACGCAAAGTGCATTCTCCTGTTCAATGAGATTGTAGCTGATCTGTGACCATGCTCCATATAGCAGCCTTTGCCCCATATCCCTTAATTTTAAATCTGAAGTGGAGACTTGCTAACCAAAGGTATTATCAATTGATCTAGCATTAATTGCTGTTCACAGGAGAGTTGAATTTCGCACCTGAAAAGTTTAGCTGTAACTTTTTAGACTATGCCCCCAGGCTTAGACTGCCCAACCAGTGGAAATGGGGTAGATAGCAAGAAATCTATTCCCTTCTATCTTAAATTGTTGATCAAATCACCCCTTTCCCTCCTAAAATTCTAGGGCGCACATCCTTGTTGGTGTAATCTCATCTTGTAACTTAATGCTTGGACTCCACATATACTAGTAAATCGGCATTGCACTCCCTCCAGACCAGTGTATCCTTCCTAAGGTGCGGTCACCAAACTATTCAGAGTACTCTGGTGATCGTGATCACAATTCGGTTAGGTTTACCTTAGCGATGGGCAGGGACAGGTATATACCGCAGGGCAAGAATTATAGCTGGGGGAAAGGAAATTATGATGCGATTAGGCAAGATTTAGGATGTGTAGGATGGGGAAGGAAACTGCAGGGGATGGGCACAATCGAAATGTGGCGCTTATTCAAGGAGCAGCTACTGCGTGTCCTTGTTAAGTATGTACCTGTCAGGCAGGGAGGAAGTTGTCGAGCGAGGGAGCTGTGGTTTACTAAAGAAGTTGAAGCGCTTGTCAAGAGGAAGAAGGCGGCTTATGTTAGGATGAGACGTGAAGGCTCAGGGCGCTTGAGAGTTACAAGCTAGCCAGGAAGGATCTAAAGGGAGAGCTAAGAAGAGCAAGGAGAGGACACGAGAAGTCATTGGCGGATAGGATCAAGGAAAACCCTAAGGCATTCTATAGGTATATCAGGAAGAAAAGAATGACTAGTTAGATTAGGGCCAATCAAGGATAGTAGTGGGAAGTTGTGTGTGGAATCAGAGGAGATAGGGGAAGCGTTAAATGAATATTTTTCGTCAGTATTTACAGTAGAGAAAGAAAAGGTTGTCGAGGAGAATACTGAGATTCAGACTGGTAGGCTAGATGGGATTGAGGTTCGCAAGGAGGAGGTGTTATCTATTTTCACACTTTCCAAAATTGCTAAGTCCCCTGGGCCAGATGGGATTTATCCTAGGATTCTCTGGGAAGCTAGGGAGGAGATTGCAGAGCCTTTGTCCTTGATCTTTATGTCGTCACTGTCGACAGGAATAGTGCCGGAAGACTGGAGGATAGCAAATGTTGTCCCCTTGTTCAAGAAGGGGAGTAGAGACAGCCCTGGTAATTATAGACCTGTGAGCCTTACTTCAGTTGTGGGTAAAATGTTGGAAAAGGTTATAAGAGACAGGATTTATAATCATCTTGAAAAGAATAAGTACATTAGAGATAGTCAGCACGGTTTTGTGACGGGTAGGTCGTGCCTCACAAACCTTATTGAGTTTTTTGAGAAGGTGACCAAACAGGTGGATGAGGGTAAAGCAGTGGATGTGGTGTATATGGATTTCAGTAAGGCGTTTGATAAGGTTCCCCATGGTAGGCTATTGCAGAAAATACGGAAGTATGGGGTTGAAGGTGATTTAGAGCTCAGGATCATAAATTGGCTAGCTGAAAGAAGACAGAGGGTGGTGGTTGATGGCAAATGTTCATCCTGGAGTTTAGTTACTAGTGGTGTACCGCAAGGATCTGTTTTGTGGCCACTGCTGTTGGTCATTTTTATAAATGACCTGGAAGAGGGTGTAGAAGGGTAGGTTAGTAAATTTGCGGATGACACTAAGGTCGGTGGAGTTGTGGATAGTGCCGAAGGATGTTGTAGGGTACAGAGGGACATAGATAGGCTGCAGAGCTGGGCTGAGATGGCAAATGGAGTTTAATGCGGAAAAGTGAGAGGTGATTCACTTTGGAAGGAGTAACAGGAATGCAGAGTACTGGGCTAATGGGAAGATTCATGGTAGTGTAGATGAACAGAGATCTTGGTGTCCAGGTACATAACCTGGATAGCAACTTTCAGGGATTTAATAGGGCTGTTAAGAAGGCATATGGTGTGTTAGCTTTTATTAGTAGGGGGATCGCGTTTCGGAGCCACGAGGTCATGCTGCAGCTGTACAAAACTCTGGTGAGACCGCACCTGGAGTATTGCGTGCAGTTCTGGTCACCGCATTATAGGAAGGATGTGGAAGCTTTGGAAAGGGTGCAGAGGAGGTTTACTAGGATGTTGCCTGGTATGGAGGGAAGGTCTTACGAGGAAAGGCTGAGGGACTTGAGGTTGTTTTCGTTGGAGAGAAGGAGGAGGAGAGGTGACTTAATAGAGACATATAAGATAATCAGAGGGTTGGATAGGGTGGATAGTGAGAGTCTTTTTCCTCGGATGGTGATGGCAAACACGAGGGGACATAGCTTTAAGTTGAGGGGTGATAGATATAGGACAGATGTCAGAGGTAGTTTCTTTACGCAGAGAGTAGTAGGGGCGTGGAACGCCCTGCCTGCAACAGTAGTAGACTCTCCAACTTTTAAGGGCATTTAAGTGGTCATTGGATAAACATATGGATGAAAATGGAATAGTGTAGGTCAGATGGTTTCACAGGTCGGCGCAACATCGAGGGCTGAAGGGCCTGTACTGCGCTGTAATGTTCTAATTCTACTCCAGGTGCAGTTTAACCAGGGCTTTATATAGCTGAAGCATGACTTCTACCCCTTTTTTTGTATTATATAAAGGCCAGCATTCACCTTTTTTGATTTCCTGTACCTGACCATGATATTTTAATGGTCTAGGTACCTGAAACTATTATTTTTAGCTTTTCCACTTTGGACCTAAAGGTTAGAACAGGGTACTTTCTAAAAGCTGATGACCTCACATTTGCCTACATTGAAATCCGTTTGCCAGTTCACTATCAATATTGCTGTAATTTTATGCTTGCAATGCCACCCATCATTGCCATATTGTCCAGTCTTATTACCTGTTTTGGTGTTGGCATATCCCCAGTGTGTGTCTCCTTTTTAACTTGGGTGTGTGTGCAGGGATGGGTGGGGGGTAGATAGTATAGCTAAGAACTCTTCCTCAGCTACAAATCTCCATCCCCCATCAGCTAGTCCATCTACTGTCTTGATTACATTCTTTCATAATTTTCAGATTGAAGGTAAGGAATAGGAGCAAGTGCAGGCCATTCTGTTCCTCGTGCCTGCTCTGCCAGTCAAAATGGCTGATCTCATCATGGCCTTAACTCCACTTCCCTGCTGGCCCCCATAACCCTTGACTCCTTTGTTGATCAAAGACTGAAACACTATACTACTGTAGATGTGGTCTCGCCCAATGCGCTATACAGTTATAGCAAGACTTGCCTACTTTTATACTCCACCCCCTTGCAATAAAGGTCAACATTCCATTTGCCTTTGTAATTACTTGCTGTACCTGCATGTTAACCTTTTGGTGACTCTTACAAGGATACCCAGATCCCTCTGTTACAGCATTCTGCAGTCTCTCTCCATTTAAATCTACATTTTTATTCCTGCCAAAGTGAGCAACCTCATATTCCCACTTTATACTCCATCTGCCAAATTTTTGCCCACTCTCAATCTTGCCAGATTGTGTTCTCACCAGTTTGCTTTCCTACCTATCTTCATATCAAATCAGGCTACAGTACAGTTGGTGCCTTCATCCAACACATGAATATAGATTGTAAATAGTTCAGGCTCCAGCCAGCACTGATCCCTGTGGCACCGCACTAGTTATGATTTGCCACTCTTAAAATGCCCCATGTATCCTGTTGGCCAATCTTCTATCGATGCTAATATATCACGCCCCATACCATGAGTTTTTATCTTGTATAGTAACCTTTGATGTAGCAACTTTATCAAATGCTTTTTGGAAATCCAAATACAGTACATTTACTTCCCCTTTACCCACCCTGCTTGTTACATCTTCAAAGACTGCAAATAAATTAGTCAAACACTATTTCCCTTTCACAAAACCATGTTGATTGTGTTTGGTTATTGTATGATTTTCTAAATGGCCAGTTACTATCTCTTCAATCATCGATTCTAGCATTTTCCCAGCAACGGACATTAGGTTAACTGGCCTATAGTTTCCAGATTTGTCTCCCTCCTTTTCTTCAACGGAGGTGTTAGATTTGTGGTTTTCCAATTGGTAGGGACCTTTTCAGAATCTAGGGATTTTTGGAAGACTGCAACCAATGCAGCCACTTCCTTTTAAGATCCTCAGATGCAACAGGCCATCAGGTCCAGGGGACTTGTCAGCCTTTGATCCCATTATCATTCCCACTACTTGTTGCTGTAGTGATGGTGATTTCAGTTCCTCCCTCCCTTTTGCCCCTTGATTTTCTACTATTCTTGGGATGGTTTTGGTGTTGTCTTGTGACAAAACACTTGTTCAAAGCCTCTACCATTTCCTCGTTCCCCATTATGAATTCCCCAGTTTCACCCTCTTAGGGGGTCAGTGCTCACTTTAGCTACTTTTTTTTTTTCTCTTTTATATATTTGTAGAAGCGTTTATTGTCTTTATATTTTTTGCTACCTTTCTCTCGTACCATCGTTTTTCTGGAGGAAAAAAAAATGATCCTTTTAGTTTCTAAGATTTTCCCAATATTCTGGCCTACCATTAATCTGTGCAGCATTGTATCACTTATCAATTTGATACCACCCTTAACATCCTTAGCCTGCCATGGATGGTGGATCCTTCTCGTAGTCTTTCTTCCTCAATGGTATATATCTTTGTTGAAAGTTATGAAATATCTCATGTCTGCCACTGCTTCTGTATCTTACTGTTTTTAACCTATTTTCCCAGTCCATTTCAGCCAACTTTGTCCTCAACTTTTGTAATTTCCTTCATTTAGGTTTAAGACACTTTTTCAGGACCCACATTTCTCTGCCTCAAACTGATCATAACATGATGAATTTCACACTCTTGCCTAGACTATCTTTTACTATGAGGTCTTTCATTAATCCTGTCTCACTACACATTACCAGATCCAAAATAGCCTGGTCCTTTGTAGCTTATAGCATTTTTTTTTTGTTTGTTCACGGGATGTGGGCCAGCATTTATTGCCCATCCCTAATTCACCTTAAGAGGTGGTGGTGAGCTGCTACAGTCCTTGGGATGTAGGTACACCAAAACTCCTGTTAGGAAGGGAGTTTAGGGGAGGCAGTGGTAATATTAGACTAGTAACCCAGAGCTCCAGGCTAATGCTCTGGGCACATGGGTTTGAATCCCACCACAGATGGTGGAATTTGAATTCAACTAATTAATCTGGAATTAAAAAGCTAGCCTAATAGTGACATGAAACCATTGTCAATTGTCATTATAAAAAAAAAAATCTGAACCACTGATGTCCTTTAGGCCCACAAGACTCCAGACCCACTGCAATGTGGTTGACTCTTCACTGCCCTCTGAAATGGCCTAGCAAGCCCCTCAATTGTATAATTTGATGCAACGTATTCTAAGAAACTCTTCTGAGCACACTGACCTCATACTCTAATTTCGTTTGTCCAAGTGATGTGAAGATTAAAATCACCTATGCTTATTGCTGTACCTTTTCTTGCAAGCTTCTTATTTCTTGATGTATACTGTCCTCCATTGTAGCATACTGTTGGGAGGTGGAGGGGCTATAATTTACTCTCACCAGTGACAACTTTCCTTTGCTATTTATCCCTACCCAAACTCATTCTACATTTTGATCTTCTGAACCAAAATCCTTTCTTGCTAGCATACTGATCTCATCCTTTTTATTAATAACTACCCCAGCTCCTTTTTTTCTCTTTTTTTCTCCTGTCATTTTGAAATGTCAAATAGCTTTGTATATTCAGGTCCCAGCCTTGGTCATCTTGCAACCATGTGTCTAATCTCGATCATATCATATACTCAGTTATTTCATGTGCTATCATTTAATCCATCTTGTTTTGAAAAGCTACGAGCATTCCAAGAGCCTTCAATTCTGCTTTACCACTTTTCCTTACTCTGATCTTATTTGCTAGCACACTTATGTTTGTATGCTGACAACATCTGATGCACTCTAGTTCTCCTAAACCCCACCCCCCCCCCCCCCCCCCGTATCATTACCTTGCACTGTTTGCTTGTCCTTTCTCTTTAACTTTTCAAATTTCGCCTCACATGACACCTTTGCCCTGCCCCCCCCACCCCCGGCCACGCTATTACATTTTTAAAGCCCTAGTTATGATTCACCAGGACACTGGTCCCATACAGTTCAAGTGAAGGCTGTCCCAATAGTGCAGCTCCCTCTTTATACAGTACTGATGACAGTGCCCCATGAAACTCACTTCTGCACCAATCTTGGAGCCATGTATTCAAATCTGATCATCTTTACCCTGTGCCAATTTGTTTGTGTCTCTACTACTTATCCAGAGATTATTACCTTTTGTGGTATGCTTTTAAATTTTAGCCCTTAGCTGTTCATACTCCCTCAATTGAAGCACTTCCTTAGTCCTACCTATGTCGTTAGTACCCTCATGGACCATGACAGCTGGATCCTTCCAGTCCCAAGGAGAGATATCCTTAACCCTGGCACTGGACAGGCATGTGAGCCTTCAGGACTTGTGCTGTTGGCTGCAGAGAACCATATTTATCCCCCTAACTATATATGGTCATCTCTCCTCTCTTTTCTTTTTCTTCTCCCTCTCCTCTCTTTTCTTTTTCGTCTCCCTCTCCTCTCTTTTCTTTTTCGTCTCCCTCTCCTCTCTTTTCTTTTTCGTCTCCCTCTCCTCTCTTTTCTTTTTCGTCTCCCTCTCCTCTCTTTTCTTTTTCGTCTCCCTCTCCTCTCTTTTCTCTTTTGTCTCCCTCTCCTCTCTTTTCTCTTTTGTCTCCCTCTCCTCTCTTTTCTCTCTCGTCTCCCTCTCCTCTCTTTTCTCTCTCGTCTCCCTCTCCTCTCTTTTCTCTCTCGTCTCCCTCTCCTCTCTTTTCTCTCTCGTCTCCCTCTCCTCTCTTTTCTCTCTCGTCTCCCTCTCCTCTCTTTTCTCTCTCGTCTCCCTCTCCTCTCTTTTCTCTCTCGTCTCCCTCTCCCTCTCTTTTCTCTCTCGTCTCCCTCTCCCTCTCTTTTCTCTCTCGTCTCCCTCTCCCTCTCTTTTCTCTCTCGTCTCCCTCTCCCTCTCTTTTCTCTCTCGTCTCCCTCTCCCTCTCTTTTCTCTCTCGTCTCCCTCTCCCTCTCTTTTCTCTCTCGTCTCCCTCTCCCTCTCTTTTCTCTCCCGTCTCCCTCTCCCTCTCTTTTCTCTCCCGTCTCCCTCTCCCTCTCTCCACGATGCTATATTCAGTTTGCTCATCCTCCCTACAGTCCCTGCTTTCATCCACAAAATCTGCATTGAATCTGTTGGATAAGTGCAAGGGCTAAGGCTCTTCCAGTGCCACCTTCTGGATCCCCATACCTGCCTCGCTGTTGATCACTCCCTCCTGTCCCTGACCGCAGACCAAATCACAAGTACCTAGCCTAAGGGGTGTGCCTGCCACCTGGCACAACGCATCACGGTAACTTTTTTTTTATTCTTCTCCCCCGCCCCCTCACCTGAAGCATCGCAGTATCCGAAGCTCAGACTCCAGCTTATCAACTCTGAGCCGAAGTTCCTTGAGCTGAAATACTTATTACAGATGTGGTTCCTGTGAATCTCAGGTGTCCACCAGTTCCCACATTTTGCAGCTGTAACAAGTCAGCTGTCCTGCCATCTATACTGTTTTATTTAACAAATTAGGTTTAGAAATGTCACAATTATCTGTAGTTATATCAATTGGTTTAAGTAGTTGAGCTATAAATTTTAATGCAATACTTGCATCTCCCCAGTACCAATGGAAGTACTGCTCCTGAGGGGGAAATAAACTTAACTCAGGAACCACTCACCTGCCTGTTCACTTAATGAAAGCCTCTGGGTTTCAGCTGTCATTTTTCACTGTTGGGTTCCCATTCACAGACCACCCCTTTTTTTTTGTAAGACGTCAGAACAGCACTTCCTCCCTCGCCGTACCAAATTCCCAAGCTCGCTCACTCTCGAGCTGCACTCTGTCGCAAGCTGCTACCATTCTGCCTGCTTACTACATTGCTGAGATTTCCTCAACCTGTCTAAATTCTCTTGCTTGTTCTCTCTGTTTCTGTTAACTTTTCTTGTCTCATATTTTGTTCCACTGTTTTCTCTAAGCTGGAGATTCTTTGATCTGCATGCATAATGTATTGCAATTGAGACTTGTACAATGTACTATTTTCCCAGACCTTAGAATTGAAGAACTCTTCACCTGCTTCTACTTCCCCTTTGACAATTTTAAGGCTTTTAAACTGAAGTATAGTATTTGTGAATTTTTATTTTCTTTCATTTGGATCTTCACAATTTGAGAAAAGCCTGATGAATATATGCTATTGAGCAACCTGTCTTCATGGTGGCTTCCTTTTATTGTGGTTCAAGTTTTCTGGCACCGCAACTTGCAAACAGGCAGTCTTTGCAAGAAGAATGAACATCTTGCGGACTAAAGCCTGTACTCCTTGGTGTTCAATTAACTAATTCAAAGGGGCACACACTAGAGCAGTTAAACTTGAACAGATGTGGAAGACTGTGACTGAGTGTTTGGAGAGTAGAGGTGAAAAGTGAGGATTCCTATCTGGCAGAAAGAGGCAGTAAAACTTTGATTTCAGGCTTTACAAGGAAATTTTAACTTCTCGGGGATTGAAAGGAGTGTTTGAAGGTGAGTCCAAGTTATTTGGAGTAAGTTTTTATCAGCCAGTTGTGTTATGAGAGTTTGATTTTTAGATCATTTAACATCAGACAAAATCACTGTCTTCCATGGCCACAGCAATGTTCAATATTTGGTTCATGTTGAAATTATCCAGGATGTACATGACCACATTCATTCTATACTTGTTGGCGGGCCCATTATGAAGCACCCTGAATTAATGTAGCGCTGCTGATCAGTTATTCAGTACTGAAAATCTGTGTGTCATCTTGTGTGCCAGCAGAATGTAGTTATGTTCTGACATGTGTTGGCCATGCAGTGGGGCCATGAACCCATGGTTTTGGCATCTCCTAATTGTCAGTTTGCTTAAATGCTGATGCCAAATGTTGCTTGAGGATTAAGTATTATCAAAGACATTAACACGTGCTCATACACGTTCTTTTTGTTTTACATTGTAGACTGCCTGTAGACAGTGAATGGAAATCTGAGGTCGATGTGCACCTTTTGGATTGGCTGAATGGGCTTTATCTGTGTTGGCAGTCTGATTTAAAGACCTCGAAGGCAACAGTGATATGAAATTCTTTTGCTAGCAGCATTGGAATTCCATCATTCACGTGTTACCTGTCAGGCACTGGAACCTCTGTTCACTAAATAATTTTGTGGATCATTTCTGCTGTTTGCACAAAATTACCAACAGCTGGCAACTTGCACACTCTGATCAACATGCCACAGAATTTGAATCTTTATTTTGAATATGGTGCTACTGCAGGAATAACCGATTTACTCGCCTGATGTCTGGTTTTATTCATTAACTGCTAGTTGAGATTAAATGCAGTATAATTGCATATTTTGTGTAATTTTGTTAGTATGCTTCTCAGACTGAAACAAAATCAGTAGTAAACAACATTTGAGTATTTGTCTGAGCCATGCTTAATACTAAATGATTCAGACTAAACATAATATAATTGGGTTACTGCGACAGATGGGGGGGCTTTGCCCTGTGCATCATCTAAACATGGTGCAGTGCGTCATCTACTGGATCCTTTCCAGGCCATGACTCAAAGCTTTTTGGTTTGTGAGCAGTCTACAATTGCTGCTGCTTTTTTTTTTGATGTAACTACTAGTCATTGGCTTCAGTTCAACAGGAAATGCAATTTGACTTAATTGTTTTGGTTTGTTTTTCAAATTAAATTGGACCCTCTGGTAATCTGCAGAAAGAAATTTGTACATCTAACAAGCTCACAGTAACAGTTGGTGCATAGCTCTCGTGAAGATCACGTTAATAGGAGTAGGCCAGTCGGCCCTACAAGCCTGCTCCACCATTCGATAAGATCGTGGCCGATCTGATCTTGGCCTTGACTCCTTTCCCCCTGCCAACCTGGCAGACTTGCCCCAGCTTTTAATATAAGGTGCCCTGTTAATGTTTCATTAGTTGTGAGGAAACGTTACAAAATGCTTTTACCCCTCCCAGGTGTGTGGTTTTCATGTACCTTAAATCAGTGCGAGATATAACTTGGCCTTTTTCTTTGCTTGCCTTCTCCCATCTCAGGCACTTGTAACATTTTGGCTTCTTTTCTAGTCTTACTCAGGACTTTTGGATTCTTGTATCCTGGCTCATGTGTGTGGATAAGCCCCATTCCCTTAGCCTTTTTGAGTCATTTAGTCTTGATATATAGCTAAGATTTTTGTAATGTGCACAAGGGTAATGAATAGAACAAGCTTCTTGTTAAATTGCTTTTATCACTCTAGTTATGCTGAGGCTCCATTTGTGTGGCGGGAGGGTGGTCTCAAGCCAAGCTATTTTGTAGAATTTCTTTTAAATGTGCACAGTATTTCTTATTTTGCTAATGAGTCAATGCAGGATGACCAACTTTCCAAACTAACTGACTCTGAACTTCTCTGAATCCTGCTCTTCTGTTCAATTAGCACTGTATAGTCAGGTTTTAACTAGCTTTGGGAATAAGTTGTATTTCATACATATAACCGAACAAGTCATGCATTTTGTTTGCCTAAAACTAGCTTTGCTCATCCCCTTAAGCATGCAGTTTGAACTCTCCTGTAACTTTCATCACATTTGGGTGTTATGTGGATCTTTTTGTCCTTTTTTCCCCCCTGCATCTGCCTTTAAACTGGGATATTGGGTTTAAATGGAAAGTCACGGAGTTAAAAATTATACTGACAACCTTATGTTTTTATCAAGCTATCTAAGTGGCTGAGTGAGATTATCTTTAGTTCTGTTCTTGTGGGGAAGGAGGGGAATGAAATTGGTTCCAGATGACTTGTTTTAGGATAGCTTTTTAATAAAATTTCAAACTTTTTTGGTCTACATTTTATATTAGAATATTCAGCCCGTTGAGCCTACTCCATTCAATATGATCATGACTGATCATATCTCAACTTCACTTTGCAGCTCCCTCTGCACATCCCTGATTCCCTGAGAGATCAAAAATCTATTGTCAGTCTTGATTACCAACAATGCAGTACCCACAACTTTCCGGGGCAGACAATTCCAAAGATTCACAAAGCTCCAAAGAAATTTCTCCACCTCAGTCTTAAATGGTCGGCCCCTTAACCTGAAACTGTGCCCCCATGTTCTAGATTCCCCAGCCAGGGGAAAACAACCTGTTTACCCTGTCGAGCCTCTTCAGAATCTTGTATGTTTCAATGAAATCACCTCTCATTCATCTAAATGCCAGAGCGTAGGCCCAATTTACCCAGCCTTTTATTATAGGACAACCCTCTCAACCCAGGAATCAATCTAGTGAACCTTCAGTGATCCGCCTCCAAGGCAATTATATCCTTTCTGAGGTATGGAGACTAAAACTGCGCACAGTACATGGGTGTGGTCTTGCCAAAGCCCTGTACAATTGTAGCAAGACTTCATTATTCTTATACTCCAGTCTCCTTGCAATAAAGGCCAACATGCCATTTGCCTTCACACATGCTTGCTGTACCTGCATGCTAAATTTTGTGTTCCTTTGTGCAAGTACCTCCAAGTCCCTCTGAACATGAATATTTGACAGTTTCATGCCTTTTGTTTCTCTTCCTACCAAAGTGAAAAAGCTCACATTTCCTCATTATACTCCATCTGCCACCTTGTTGCCCACTCACTCAAACTGTCTATATCTCTTTGCAGCCTCTTTGTGTCGTCCTCGCAGCTTAAATTCCCATCTAACTTTTGTATCAGCAAACGTAGATGCATTGCGCTTAGTCTCTGCTAAGTTAATATAAGTTGTAAATAGCTGAGACCCCACCACTGATCCTTGCGGCACTCAGCATTCTTATTATGAGTTTCTACTTCACATACAAAAGCAAGTGAACAAATGAGCCACAAACATATGCAAGCTTCAGCTGAATGGAGACAGCTCATGTTGATGCAAGGAGTGCCAGTATTTATATTTGCTTAATAAAAATAATTAAATATTGGTATCCTTGTAAATCAAACATTCTAGCTTTCATTGAGCCAACCTACATTTTCCACACAGTATGGAAACATTTAATAGAGTGGATGACAAAACATTTAAAGTAGAATGAAGCCATTTTATGTTAACCTGCAAACTTGAAAATGGTCTTTTTATTCCTATTCTGACTCCTGTTCGTTAACATCCTCCATCCATGCTAATATAAAATGCCCAACTCCATGAGGCCTTGTGTTGCATATTAACCCTTTTGTGCAGCACCTTATTGAATTCCTTTTGGAAGTATAGTACGTCTGCTAGTTTCCCTTCATCTACCCGAGTACTTAATTCAAGTCTGAATTTGCCCAACACTCTTTACTTTTCATAAACGGGTCTGATCGTACTTTGATTTTCTTAGTCCATTAAGACTTAATAGATTCCAACATTTTCCTAATGACTGTCAGACCAACTGGCCTGTAGTTCGTCGTTTTCTCTCGCTCTGCTTGAACAGTGTGACATGTGCTAACGTCCAATCTGCTGGACTGTTTAAGAATCTAGGTTATTTTGGAAAGCCATAACCAGTGCATCCACTATCTCTGCAGTGAAATCTTTTAGAACCCTAGGATGTAGACAATCAGGTTCTCGTCCCTAAGTTTCTCCAATACTTCTCTGCTGTTAGTAATATGTTCTTGTTAGCTCCTTGACTACCCTCTCTTTCTGGTATGTAATCTGTATCTTCTACTGTAAAGACAGATACAAAATATTTTTTCAACATCTGCCATTCATTTTATTCCCCATTATAATTTCTCCTGTCCTAAGGGATGAATGTTGACTTGAGCTGCTCTACTTTTTTTTTATATATAGTTGGAAAAACTCTTAATCTGTTTTTATGTTCCTGGCTAGTTCAGTCATTTATTATTCTTTTTTTTTTTTTAAATTTGTTTGGTTGCCCTTTGGTTTCTAAAACTCTCAATCCTGAGGCTTACTAGTCTTTGGAGCATTATAAGCCTCTTAGGACTGTTGAGGATAGTATTAGATTATAAGCCATGAATGGATGTTAGTTGCTGAGTTTGTATTTTAATGGAATGCATTTTTGTTTTGTATTGTTTCTTTAAATGTTTCCCACTTTTATTTACCACCGTACCTTTTTAGTCTATTTACCCAGTCAAATCTTAGCCAGCTCTCTTCTCATGCCTGTGTAATTTACTTAAGTTCAAGATTCCTGATTGTAACTGGAGTTTGTTGCTTTCAAGCTTCATATGGAATTCAGTTGTATTATCACTCTTCCCCTCCTCCACCCCCCACCCCCCTCACCAAAGGATCTTTACAATGAGACTACGAATTAACCCTGCCTCATTGCACAATACTAGATCTAAAATAACTTTATCCCTCTTGGTTCCACCACATTTTCAAGAAACTTGGAAAAAGTATTGTACAAATTTGACTTCCAGGGTACCTGTGCCAATTTGGTCCAGTCTACATGAAGATTCAAGTCCCCCACAATTTTTGCATTGCCTTTGTTACAAGGTCTAATTTCTCTCATGTTCTGTCCTGTAGATAACCACTGTTAGAGGGTCGATTTAAAGTAAACTACTCCCACTAGTGTTTTCTGATCCTTGTTCATAACCTCCACTCATACTGATTCTACTTCCTGATTTTCTGAGCCAAGATCCTTTTCTCCGTACTGTTCTAATGTCTTTATTATCAGGGCTCCTCCTCTCTTCCATTCTGCTTGTCTTTTTTCCAAAATTGTGTCCCCCAGAATATTTATTTCTCAACCTTGGTCACCTTGTAACCATGTCTCTGGTTTTGATCCAATGCCATTACGTTCATCTTTGTGCTGCAACATTTAACTTATTAAAATGCTTCGTGCATTCAGATAAAGCTCTTCGTTTTTAATCACTATTCTTTGCATGGACCTTCACTACACTATTACTGTTTTGAAAAAATACTGCCTCTTTCATTATCCAGATCACTACACTGCTCTATTACCTTGACTTTTCTCTTTTAAATTTCTATATTTCCATTCACCTGACAAACCCCCCCCCCCCAACTTTTCTTTTTTAAACGCTTACAACTATCCCCAGTCCTAGTTATCCAATTTGCCAGGACACTGATCCCAGCCCTGTTTAAGTGGAGGCCATCCCAGTGAAGCAGCTCCTTTTCCCTAATTCTGATGCAGTGCCGTGTGAATCAAAACCCCTTCTCCACACACCACTGAGCCACATGTTTAAATCTCTAATCTGCTTGACCTTATGCCAGTTGGCATTTGGCTCTGGTAGCAATTCAGATTATTGGCTTTTCTAGTTCCATCTGTCGCTTCCTACGTGGACCACAACGATTGGATTCTTTCATTCACAACCCCAACCCCGCAAACTACAAATTTGTCTCTAGCTGCGAGGCAATGGTTGCAACCCTAGCACTGGGCGGTCAACATAACCTTCAGAACTCCTGATCACAGCTTTACAGAACTGAATCTAGCTCTCAACTATACTGTCCTCTATCACAATCACATTCTTTTTTTCTCTTTTTTTTCTCTCTCTCCTCTTCTTTCCCCCCCCCCTCTTCTCTTCCTTCCCTCCTCTCCTCTTCTCTTCCTTCCCTCCTCTCCTCTTCCTTCCCTCCTCTCCTCTTCTCTTCCTTCCCTCCTCTCCTCTTCTCTTCCTTCCCTCCTCTCCTCTTCCTTCCTTCCCTCCTCTCCTCTTCCCTTCCTTTTCCTTCCCCCCCCTCTCCTCTCCTCTCCTCTTTTCCTTTTCCTTCCCCCCCCCCCTCTCCTCTCCTCTTCTCTCCCTTTTTTCCCCCCCCCCCTCCTCTCCTCTCCTCTTTTCTCTTCCTTCTTCCTCCCTCCCATGCGAATGGCTTTCTGCACTATGGGGCTATGGTCAATTTGCCCATCCTCGTGCCTATTGGTTAAAGATGAAGGCTGAGGTTCTTCCATCACTACATCTTGGATCCCCATACTTGTCTGACTTGCAGTCATGACCTCCTGTCCTTGACTGTTGAATGGCTCTAAGGTTCTACTTCACATAAGAGGTGTGACTGCCTCTTCGAACAATATACCCAGGTAACTTGCCCCTCCTTCACTGATGTCTCTGAATGTTTGCAGCTCAGACTCCAGCTGAATATTTGAGTCCAAGTTGCTCAAGCTACAGATGTGCACTTACCACAGATATGGTTGTCCAGGATTGCTATGCTTTCCATGAAGTCTCTCATGATGCAGTCAGGGCACGCCACCTGCCATGTCTGTCTATCCCCATTTATTTTACCTAGTTAATTTAGTGAAGTAGATTTAGTAGCAAGTTACAGTCTCCTAGTTTGGAGCCAAAGGAACACTCACCAGGTAAAACAATTAAAAAGCAGCACCTCCTTCCCTTCTTCACCAAAATCCTGACATTAGCACTCAGTTTACAAAGCACTCTGTTCCCTGCTCACCACCTGCTTCATGCTCCATTAAGAACGGTATATTTTCATGCCAAGCTGATCAAACTATACATAATGTTTACCTAACTTTAGGAAAGAGATCAATGTGACTAATAGGTTAATCTTGTGTTTCTCTGTAGATGCTGAGTGGCAGCATTTTCTGTTTTTGTTTCAGAAACTGCCGATTGTGAGAGTTGGTCCAAAGCAGATTACGGCATGGAACTGTTTAATAAAAAAAATTAAATGACCTTTTCTCATTTCTAAACAGTTTGTAGTTTCAATAGGTTCTCTTAAATCTCGAGTTTACAGCTGACTAATCTGTGCATTGCTTCCTCCTTCAATTGTATCATTCAACTTAAGCAAACACTATGTTTCAAATACCATTTTTCAGTCAAGTATTGCAGGATTGCCTTGGTTTTCATCTATGGAGCTTAGTAGTTGAAAGTGAAATCATTCCAGAGAGATTCTTTCAAGGAGAATTAAGAAGCAAGGCCCCCAGACATAACAGGTATTCAATTTGCCAAGACCTTCAGGTAGAGACAGCTTTGGTTCAGGAAAAATTGAGTTTTTTTTTAAACTTTCCATCAGCATTAAAGTCACATTGAAAAACCTAGGCCCAAATGTTTAGAACAAATGGGGATTGCGTTGAAATAACACATGTAATATCTGCATCCATAATCCACTTCAGTTGCTCCTGCCTGTACATGTTCTATCAAGTAGGGGATACAGCAGCATTGTGGTTGTTAGTGGATTAGTAATCCAGAGCCTGGACTAATCTGGAGACATGAATTCAAATCCCACTATGGAGCTGTGGAATTTAATTTTAATTAATTCAAATTTGGAATAAAAAGCTAGTTTCACTAATGGTGACTGTGAAAGCACTGGATTGTTGTCAAAAAAAAAACCTATGATTTTTTAAAATTTCCCTTAGGGAAGGAAATCTGCCATCCTTATCCAGTCTGGCTTTTGTGACTCCAGATTTACAGTCATGTGGTTGACTTTTAGCTGTCCTAGCAAGCCACTCCAGTTTTATTCAAGGTGGCTCTCAACCACCTTGTTGAGAGTAATTGGGGATGTGCAATAAATGCTGGCCTTGTCTGTGACACCCACATTCTGTGAATAACAAAAGTGAGATTAAAATGTTGCTAATATACTGAATAAGTTATAACCTGTATCAGCATACTTTGGTACATCGCAGGAGACATTTTGTTTGAACTAAATAAATCTGTGCTAATATGATGCGCTTCATATAGGATAGTCTGGTAAAAGTACGTATGTAATTCAATCAGTCAAGCAGTGCCAAATTGTCAAGGTCTTTTTACAGGTAGATGATTCGAGTGTCTTAACTTGCATATTTATTACCAATATTCTACATTTTTATTTCAAGTTTATTTACTGTAGTACAGTACTGTGCTAATGCTTGAACATTTATTTGTCTGAAAAGCCCAAAGGCATTGATTTGGTTATATTGACTTTCAGTACATGTAACTCTTGTACCATTTGTCTTACAAACAATACACTTTTTTTTTTCAGATGACCTAGTTGATGAGTACCGTCCAGGCAAGATTCGAGGCAGCAGCTATGAAAAAACATTAACTAGAGAAGAGCTGGAGGAAGAAAAACGGTATGTTCACCAGACCAATTGTAACTTCAGAGCTCAATTCAAATTTTCAAGTTGTGCCTGGTATTTCTCTCATCCTGCCCCTCCCTCGCCACCTTTAATTATAATACTGTTTGTATTTGTATGTCTTGCCTTTCAGCAAAATATTTAGTGTGGAGGTGAGTATTTGAAGTTGCCTTTCAGTGTGGAACTAAAGCAAGTTTATTAAGTTGGTCCATGATGGACCAAATTTTGCTGAAGCTCTTCTCACCAGGGTGATAACCTGCCAGACTCGAGATGTGAAGCGGATACTCTGGGACCATCAACTACATTTTGTCAGAGCCATAGTCCTTGGATGTAACCTAACCTGTAATCCTAGTTCGTATTTTAAGACTTCAATACTGAGTAAATCTGAGGCATATGCAGGTGAAGATTGGTTTTGTTTATAACAGTACCCAGGGACTGTTGGGCAAGTAGCCTGTATAGCAAGAGAATGTCAAAACGGGTATGTGGAAAAACTCAAGCAAATATGAAGCTAGACCAGTTATTGGCTCCATTCCAGTTGTCTTGCCCAGCTTGTGTACTTGATCATGGTGGTAGTACAAGTTGGGTGATGCCAAGGAAATGGAAAAGATGTAAGATTAAAGAAATTGAGTTTTGCTCTTATCTCAGGATAACACTATCAATCTTTACTATGTCTTGTCTCTTGATTTCTTGTTTGTGCTCTGTAAAATGATTTATTGATCAATTTGAAAGTGTTATAGAAATAAAAGTAAACTTTTTCTAACCACCTGAATTCCATCGATTTTTACAACTTGTTTAGTAGTTTTTTCATAATTTTTCCTCACAGAGCTACTACTAATCACCTAAAATAGAGCATTGACCTTTTTAAGTCTGCCATGACTCGAGCTATAATCTGATTTTGCCAGTTGTGCGCACAATGCTTTTAGTGGCTTGGCTCCAATGGGAAGCTGAAGGACGTCAAATATCTGAATAGTGGTGAGGAATAAGTGCTTTCCCATTTCCCATGTTTTACAATGCCTGAAGTGTTTTTGGTTGGCATTATGGTTAATGGAACTTTAGGTATTGCCATTTTTTTTTTAAAAGGAAAGGAAAAATAACCAGATGAAGCTTGTGTAGAAGGTTATTACTAATGGGAGTGACTGAACAATTTATGAAGCAGTGAATTCTAAGCAAGTGGAGGGGGACTTAAATGAGGGAGGACTTGGCTAAAGTGGACTGGAAACAAAGATTTTACGGTGGGACAGTTGACGAGCAGCGGAGGACTTTCAAAGCAATTTTTCCAAGTGCTCAGCAAAAGTATATTCCAGTGAAAAGGAAGGACTAGAAGAAAAGGGGTTATCTGCCATGGGTGTCTAAGGAAATAAGGGAGGCTATCAAACTGAAAAAGAAGGCATACAAAGTGGCCAAAAGCAGCATGAAACTAGAAGATTGGGGAAACTTTAAAGGTCAACAGAAAGATACAAAAAGAGCTATAAAGAAAAGTAAGATGGAACATGAGAGAAAAAAACTAGCACAGAATATAAAGACAGATAGCAAATGTTTCTATAAATATATAAAACGAAAGAGTGGCTAAAGTAAACGTTCATCCTTTAGAGGATGAGAAGGGGAATTTAGTTATGGGATAAGATGAAATGGCCGAGGCATTGAACAGGTATTTTGTATCTGTCTTCTCAGTGGAGGACATTAATAACATGCCAGTAATTGACAGACGAACGTAGGTGAGGACCTGGAAACAATCATTATTACGGAAGAGGTAGTGTTGGGCAAGCTAATGGAGCTAAGGATTGATAAGTCTCCTGGCCCTGATGGAATGCATCCCTAGATACTAAGAGATGGCGGGAGAAATAGCAGGTGCACTGACGGTAATTTTCCAAAATTCGCTGGACTCTGGGGTAGTCCCAGTTGATTGGAAAACAGCAGATGTGACGCCACTGTTTAAAAAGGGAGGTAGACAAAAGATGGGGAATTATAGACCGATTAGCTTAACCACTGTAGTGGGGAAGATGCTTGAGTCTATCAAGGAAGAAATAGCAGGGCATCTCGATAGAAATTGTCCCGTTGGGCAGACACAGCATGGGTTCATGAAGGGCAGGTCATGCTTGACAAATCTTTTGGAATTCTATGATGACATTACAAGCAAGGTGGACAATGGGGACCCAGTGGATGTGGTGTACCTAGATTTCCAAAAGGCCTTCGACAAGGTGCAGCACAAGAGGCTGATACATAAGATAAGGATGCATGGCGTCAGGGATAGAGGATTGGTTGACTAACAGGAAGCAGAGTGGGGATAAAGGAGTGCTATTCTGGTTGGCAATCAGTCACTAGTGGTGTGCCTCAGGGATCGGTGTTGGGACCGCAATTATTTACAATTTATATAGATGATTTGGAGTTGGGGACCACGTGTAGGGTGTCAAAGTTTGCAGATGACACTAAGATGAGTGGCAGAGCAAAGTGTGCAGATGACTGTGAAACTTTGCAGAGGAACATAGATACATTGAGTGAGTGGGCAAAGGTCTGGCAGATGGAATACAATGTTAATAAATGTGAAGTCATTCATTTTGGTAGGAGTAACGGTAAAAAGGATTATTACTTGAATGGTAAAAAGTTGCTGCATGCTGCTATGCAGAGGGACCTGGGTGTCCTTGTGCATGAATCGCAGAAGGTTGGTCTGCAGGTACAGCAAGTAATTGGGAAGGCAAATGGAATTTCGTCCTTCATTGCTAAAGGGACTGAGTTTAAAAGCAGAGAAGTTATGTTGCAGCTGTATAAGGTACTAGTGAGGCCGCACCTGGAGTACTGTATGCAGTTTTGGTCTCCTTACTTGAGAAAGGATGTACTGGCACTGGAGGGGGTGCAGAGGAGGTTCACTAGGTTGATTCCGGAGTTGAGGGAGTTGGTTTATGTGGAGAGACGGAGTAGATTGGGATTATATTCATTGGAATTCAGAAGAATGAGGGGGGATCTTATAGAAACATATAAAATTATGAAGGGAATAGATAAGATACAAGTAGAGAGGATGTTTCCACTGGCAGGTGAAGCTAGGACAAAAGGGCATAGCCTCAAGATTAGAGGGAGCAGATTTAGGACTGAATTGAGAAGGAACTTCTTCACCCAGAGGGTTGTTAATCTATGCAATTCCTTGCCCAGTGAAGTAGTTGACGCTTCTTCAGTAAACGTTTTTAAAGCTCAGGTAGATATCTTTTTGAACAATAAAGGAATTAAGGGATACGGTGGGAGCGCGGGTAAGTGGATCTGAGTCCACGAAAAGATCAGCCATGATCTTGAATGGCGGAGCAGGCTTGAGGGGCTGGACAGCCTACTCCTCCTCCTAGTTCTTATTATGATCTTATTATGGAGTACCCATTTTCCTTCAGTTACCTGACTTTCTCCATTCGCTTTTCCCTTTTTTTTTCTCCTTTCCCTCTATCCCCATGCTTTTGCTTTTTCACTAACGCAAACTGAAAATGTAATTGGCATTCCAGCAAAAATGTTTTTAATTGTTTTTCCAAAATATATGTTTAACGGACCACATTTGTTTGTATGTGCTGAATAGATGAAATTTAAATCTTGTTTTATTTTGCAGTTCAATGGAAGAATAAGTTATACCTTCTGCATAAATAGAATGCAAATCTGATGTAGCATCATATGAAAATTGCATGTAAAGTTGCATTTGCACTAGATAACTTACTGCCTATATATATCATGAGATTTGGCCAATCTCTGCACATTTCAGGATGCTGACCAAATGCAAGTTGATATAGTATACTGCATGGAGCCTCGAGTACACTATTGACTATTTTTGATCTCAACTATCATTATGTAAGAGGAAGACCATTTAATATATCGTAATTCATGCAGGGAGTTCCCAAAATTAACGTTCAATTGTTGCATAAATTATTCTTAAATTTTCACCGTCACTATTCTAACTGGAAGACTGTCTTGGTGACCCAGAACTGAACATTACTATGAAAGGAGTCATCAGAACACTAGAATTTGAGCACAACTTCGTCTGACTTGCACACTCTCCTAACTACATAGCTAAAGATTGTATTTGCTTTATTGGTTGCTGTTCCACATGGTTCGATAGGTAGATTCAATGTTTAACAAAAAGCTTTTAAATTTTTCAACTTCACTTAACCATTTCAACACCATCATTGGAGTAGATATGTCTGCTCTGCATTTATATGCACAAATTCGAACCAAATATGAATAAGTTTAATCTATTGCTCTGCCCACTTGCGTCTCTAATTCAGTTTGTTCCTGAGCTGTTTGTTCAGAGCTAACTGCTGATTTAGTAGTAGCTGCAGATTTGACCATTTTGCATTGAGTTTCGGGTGACTGATTCCTGAGACCCCCATTATCTCCTACCCCAACCCCACGCTCACTCACTATGACGTAGCATCCCTAAAAATTACATATGTCTGTCGTTCCTGCCCTTCCTGATGCTTTCTATCCTTGAACCAATTGCAATGCATTCTCTGGTTTTATCCTGTCACTACTGCTTGACTAATGGCTTTTCATGTGGAACTATGTCAAGTGCTTTCTGAAAATCTAGGTAAATCACATTATAAAACTTTCCACAATGCGCATAGAATAACACTTTTTTTCCAATTGGAAAAAAAAACTCTAGAGGCTTGTTGGGAAAGGTCTCTCGTTGTGCGCCCCCTCCCCCAAACTTCTGAATTTGTTAGCTGTCTGCTGAACTGTACTACAGGTTTACTCCTGATTATCCCACAATTCAAGTAAGCCAATAGGTCTGCAGTTGCCTGTCTGCTTTGTTACCCCTCAAATTTTGTACTACATTAGCCTATTGGCAGTTCAGTTTCCTTGATATTTGTTACCTTTTACCCATTTTTTTTTAAAAATAAAATTAAAATTCTCAATTTTAGTGAACACCACTTTATTTTTTATTTTTGAGCTGTTACTTCCCAATTTTGCTTCTGAGTTAATGTGATAACCTTATTGTGGCCACAATTTTATTGTGCTTGCTGATTTCTCCTATGTACTTAACAAGCCTCTTCAGCATTTGACCTTTTAAAGTGGTTCCACTTGTCCTCCAGTGGACTGTTGAGCAACCTTAGGCCATTTGCTCAAATTGTTCATCAAGTTAACTTTTTGAAATGATATACTTGGCTCTTGGTATTCGTGAATTATAGATCACATCAAATTCCTTCATTCTGTGGTTGCTACCCCTCAAAGATGCAATGCCTCCCATTTCCCCTCTCTGTCTTCATTGCTTATTGCCAAGTGGGTGTGGCTTGCCCCTTGTGGCTTTACTATTGCAGTGGATTATGAACAGTTGCATGTTAAATTTATCAACTCAGATTCTGAACCATTTGGCTATTTACCTTTTTTAGATATCAAATGGTGGAACACCTTGCTAAAAGATCTACCTCAGAAATCGGGACCAGTGCAAAGTCTGGCATCAACCAGCTCTTGTACCTCCCCAGTGTCTACCTTTAAAGAGCTGCACAATCTGAAGACTATTCTGATTAACTTTCCACATTATTTCGGAAACTCCTGAATCTAAAGAATTTCTCTCCAATTTTTGATTTTTTTTGTCTTCCCCACTTTTCAGCATCCAATAGCTTTACTGTCTTCAGGAACCAAGCTTCATTTGACGAAGTAATTTGCTTGAATACTTGGGTATACTTGCATCCAGGAAGTTACAGTTGGTATTTCTAAAACTCATTTACAGACTGTCTCAAATCCTGTTTTCATCTTTGAAATTGATTAACACTGCACTTGGATGATAGCACACAGCCCCATTTATTAATAGTGGGTGTAACACCACCTATAATTAGGCCTGCTATCAGTTGCTGGGAAGGTGGTTTTGTTTGTCCAAAGCAGGGGGATTACCATTGAAAAATCCTGAGTAAGAGAAAATTGTAGGGGGTATTTTCTGTTCTTTTAAGAAAAGATGTGGTGACAAAGAATTTGAACTAAGAGCTTAGTCATTCCTAACTCTGAACTAGTTTCTATTATCTATTTAGTTTGGCGAATAGATTGGTTGTGTTAAATGAGCACTCTTTTATGCAGCCTTCCTTTTTCTACTACTGTCCTGACACTGACCGTACAGCAATTGTGCAGTAGAACAAATGACTTGGAAGAGTTTAAGCCAAGATTTATGGGATTTGCCTTTATTTATCAAGAACCATTCACAGTCCTTTTTAAATTTTCTGCTTGAAATATTGCTAAAACTCAAATGGCATTGAAAGGCAATCGGCATTTAAAAATTAGAACCTGGCTAAGGAATTTTCATAAGCTAAAACCCAACTTTTTAATTTCTGCATTTTAACTTTTTTGGTACTGGATTCAATGATTATTTCAGATTTTGCAATTTAGTTTCAACTATCCAAATTGTGAACTTACTGCTGTGATGTAGGTATTATACAGTATCTTCATAATGCCACTGCTCCCACAATTCCAGCAAAACACTGAACCATTAATCAACCAAAATAAACACTTATGGGCGAACAGATATTGCATGCATCTGGCTGTTGACTTGTAAAAAATTTTGAATAGCGAAATGACAGGTAAAAGAATCATGAAATAATAGTAAGGCCTAGAACTTCCAGCAGTGAAACCTCTGCCTGCCAATCTGGCATTGTCATGATCCTACCCCTGTGAAAGGGATCATTTTAAGCCTGCAAAAGTGTCACTGGTATGCCCACCTATCAAGCTGGCAAAAATTAAATGGTCAAAGATCTGCAGGTCTTGTCTTTCTAGATTCTACATATTAATTTGCTCCACAGTCTCAGAATTCAATCTCTGGGATCAACTGTCCTTTAAGGAATTGTAGGGGCCAGATGTGGCCTCCTATGGCACACTTGCCACTCGTCATACAGGAGGAGGGCTGTCTTTAGGAGCCCAGGGACCCCTCTAGACATGACCTCCAAAAGTGACATGAGGAATGGAGGTGGGGATGGGTGGAAGTGCTGAACCCCTGCTTGAATATCTCTCGCTAACCCAGTTTGAATAATCTCTTGCGATATCTTGTCAAATTTTGAGCTCAAATATACTTCTGAACTTTTTGCATCTTCCCTGGATTTCCTCCTTTTTAAAACCTGTCCAGTGAAAGCTGCATCTTGACCATCGTTGCTTTGCTTGCTGTTCTGAAATGTTGCCTTTGCCAGATTTCCCTTTTTTGAAAAAGGGAAAAGCTAGTGTATATCAGCAGTGATATAATTGAGTAAAATTTAGATATTTGTAAATCGGGTCAGATGTTATTCGTCACTTCAGATGAATAATTCTGCTTTATGCGGATCTATATTTTACTAGCTGGCTGGTTTTGCAATCTGAACAATTGTCAAGTTACTTTTTTGAAAACTTATCATAAACCTTTGGATATCTAGCCTGAACTAGTGTTTAAATTATTTGCATGTGATCTGGCTTCCCACATCAATTTGCTTTAATGTTCAGAAAATTAATTACAATGTGTCTTGTTAGCTGGTCGCAGATTTATGGTTTTGTGGGTTTACTTGTCATTGGTACTACTTTGCAGTCCAAAGACCAGGATTTTAGATTGTATAGAAGCAATATTCAAAGCAACCTAACATTGCATAACTTAAAACTGAAGAACTGCTTTAAACAAAGTTTCAAGATTAAATACAGGTCAAATATGGGAATTCAGCTTGGAATAAGCAAACTGTTTCTAGAATTTCTTCTGAAGATCTGAAGGAAGTCTTTTGTATAACTTATTCATTACTTGGGTGGCTCAAGTTGCTAATTACAGTCGGGAAAGGATTACTTTGAAACTACTGATGTGCTTGTGCATTTTGCTCTTTAGCTTAATCTGATCATTCCTCTGTCAATAGTGTTTTTAAACTTTTTTTTTGTATGTGACAGTTGAAGAACAAACCTTGTTCAATTGGTATATCAATTTGATTAACTTTTAACTGCAATTGTGCTTGTTTAAACTGAAGTCTTTTTTAAAAAAAAAGTTATATCTATTTGGTCGTCACTTGATTAGGACCTGTTGGAATTTCAAATTGTAACTTAACATTAGCAGTCATACATCAGTTGTTCCAACCCATAAACATTTTGCTTCAGTCAGCTTGAAATTTGCAAATCTCAATGTTTGAATAATTTTAAAATAAAAAAAATATAATCATTTTCTTATTTTTTCTCCAGATTACTTTCCACCCAAACAATATAACTGGCATTTTTACTACTCAAATGCACAGGTTCATGCTTTTAGTAAGGAAATCACTCACTTATTTCAATGTATTGTGTTTTTCAAACCCCTCATCTCTTGGTTATCTTTGCAATATTTTTGCAGCACAAAGCTTTTGCTCCTATTTTAGGCATTTGTTAAACTGTTGCTTTCCATAAATAACATGTGTTTTCCTCTCCACATTTTCTCCCTTTTGGTGTTTCTTTGTCGTACACTATTTCCCACTCAAGCTGCTTTCAAGCCTTTGTTTATCTCCAGGCAGCTGCTAGCAAGTAAGCTAGAGCTCTCGATCACACGTCTGTCTCGTCACTACATCACTGAGTTCACCCACATACTTGATGTATCCATCTAGCTTCAATACCAATCTGGAACCTGCCGATGGTAGCTCCAGTGGTTGGAAGTTGGACTTGATGCTCAAATCCTACGCTATATTTAAATTTGCACTTGACCTCCATCAGGAGGTGACTTAGCCATTTCTGAGCTAGATGTGTCGTTTTAACGCCTGACATGGGAAAAACTGGCAGGGCAAATGTGTACCTTTTTGGCATGTAATTGTGGACATGAGCTATGGAGAAAACTGACCAAACTATTGTGATTCTCAGTAAAGTGAGGTTTGTGAAGATAATATTGTGGTGATGGCATTTGCGGCTTGGGTTTAACTTCACTGGATTCAGCAATAGGCTGTAAGTTTTTGTGTATTCTACAGTTAACCTGGTGTCTGTTAATAATGCTGTCGACCAGATTTAAAAGGCAAACTCATTGGTTCAATCCCTAATACATATTAGACTTAGCTGAAATCTGATTTTTGTTTGGAGATAAAGGGCTGAATTTTACCAGCCCCTTGGGGGTCGGGGGGATCTGTAAATTACTTGTAGGAGCCACAACGCCCCATGCCAAGAAGGCCCTGCCGCATTTTAACAGAAGTAGTGAGGCCTCGGTGCGGCTCCCCCTTCTCTTTCATTTAAAAGTTAACATTTAATAGATGCAAATCAACTTGCCTTGTCCTGGTGGCCATCCCAAGCCAATTTTACGGCCGCCAGCCACAACCCCCGCGCCTTAGGAACTTCGTATGGAGTTCCAAGGCGAGACACTGGTGGAGAGGGGCTAAGGACTGAAATTATTAGGGTGGGGGGGTGGTGGTAAAGTGGTAGTACCTTTTTTTTTATTGGCTGTGGGGATGGTGGGAAGGGGTTGAAGGGCAAATGTGATGAAGTTGGGAGGGGGTGGGGGGGAAGAGAAAGAGTTCAGGGTGGGGATAAAATAAATGTCTGTCATATTGGCCTCTAGAGAAACCATTGTGGGGGTTGGTAAAGGGCCGCCAGCTTTTTATTTAAAAAAAAAATTAGCACTAGTTTCGTTTTTTTTTTAAATAAAATTTTTAAGGGCATGAAGCCCTTTAAAAATGGCGCCTGCACAGTGGTACCAGATGCCATTGCCGGGGACAGAGCGGCTACCCCCTCTGTCATCGGGGGCAGCCGCTCCGCCCCCTCCGCTTAAATGAACCCCACATAAAATATCGCAGGGGCTCAGTGGCGCTTCTGTATCTGAAGGCTACTGACTTCAAAGCACGCTGCCACGATGTGAGACGCGCTAATAAATTTCGGCCCCAAGTTTCCCCACCCATTGTGCAATCTTTTCAATAATTTTTGATGCCCTTGTAGGATAGTTTTACATTGTCCAGGTGAAGGATTAAGCTCCCCAAAGATTAAAAGGTCTTTGACCCAGAATGCATTTGTGTTCGTTACCATAGTCCAGATTCTTGAGACAAACAATATAAAGTAAGTCAGAATTGGCTCCGTTTGAAGGTTTAAGTAATTGTAAATATTGCTGACAGATCCAGATGTCCAGTAATGTGGATGGTATACACTCATTGGCATTTTGCCTAGTTTAAGGCTGTACCTTGTGTGAAATGGCTTGGTTAGGTTAAACCTATAAATGTGTGCTAACTTGAGTTTCCTGTTAGCATTTTTACAGTTTTGGTCAATTTCATGTAGCTCCCTAAATGAGTTATGATTTTGGCAGAATTGGAATGCTAATGCAGATAATGAGTCAGGACAATACTATAGAAGCTGTTCAAATACTTTTTTGGTGGCTTTTGTACTGAAAAAGCATTAGTCAATGGAATGAAGGTTATGAAATTTGGCCCTGATTTTTCACTCTGGCCAGGTATTGGATGAAATGGGGTGGCAACTTGCCCACTTGTAGTAATCAGGCACAGATTATTTAACTCCTGGGTCTCAGTAACACAGGTGGGAGGTGGGTGGGGTGCTCTTTATATTTAAAAAAAAAACTTGGGCACCCACTACCACTCTTAAGTCTAGGGAAGGCAGTTCAAGGAAGGTAGCAGAGTCCTAAACTTTCCTTTTGTGGAGCAGAAGGACACTGGGCCAGGTCTGACTCATCTCAGCCTGTCAGTAAAGCCACAGCAGCCATCCTGCTCGGGCTAGAGTTAAAAATTGCCCGATGACTTAATCAGACCCTGATCTGCTTATTTGAAAACAGTCTTTGCTCATTTTGGATAAGCAGCTTAGCCACCTGTCCAGAAGACCGTCAAATTGCAGGTGCTATTCCTATTCCCTTTGGGCCAGTGGTAGCAGCAGTGGCATCTCTTGAGTCTTAAGGTCATGGGTTCAGGCTCTGCTGTGGAAATTGAGCGTACATGCTAGGTGACAGTGCAGCATTCCTTTAGTACTACCTGGACTGTCAGACTTTGAACTGGGACCTCGTCTACCCTGGCGGACATAATCTTTCATAGGGACCTTCTTGGTGCTCTGGCTAATGTAAATTCAATGATAAATATCAGCAAAAATGGCTTAGCTGGTCATTATTCTCCTGGTGGCTTGTGATTCCTTGCTGTGAGCAAATTAGTTTCCATATTTGGCCACCGAATCAGTGACTACTCAGCCATTGAAATGGCTACAAAGCACTTTGGGACATCCCTGATGGTGTGGAAGGCATTCAATAAATACAGGTCCATTCTTTATTCTGGGGGGGGGGGGGGAAATATTGGTTTCTTATGTTGAGGGCTTGAGTTTGAGCTCCAGTCATTGCTTTCATTTGACTTCTTGCTGTCTAAATGTGTTTGGTGCTTTGTTCAGCCACCCTATCAGCAGGCGCATATACCCATCCTGCTGCCAGCTGGTACCATTGGTGGCAGTCCAAAAATGTTCCATCCTCCCTAAGCTAATAGTATGGCATGGCGTACAATTTCGTGCTGTATACGTGGTTGGATGATACTCTGAGCTGGCTTAAATAGATAATCTATTCCATGACTGCTTGTAATACATGTTTTTCCTTTGTTTCAGTGCAGTTCAATATAGCCTAGAAATTAATGGTAATATCAGCAGAGAAGCACTTAATGCCTTCATGGAACATGTTTCTGTCCTGATTTTCCTAGTGGTGGTGGTCTCCTCTGAAATATCAGGCAGTGGAATGTGATACAAACACATATTTAGCATCTGCTTCCTGATATGACCAGTAATTTTTAGGCTTGTATTTCTTGATCAAGAATACAAGCATAAAAGGCTCCCATGTTACTGAAAACATTTGTCTTGCCTTTTTATTCACCAGGATCATAATTTTATTTTATACACTCTTCATAATGACCTTGTTTTTAATGAGTATTACATGTGCTCTTGTTTTGAATATTAGCAAAATGCCTAGATCAGCTTTTGTTAAAATATTTAATATTGCTATGCTTTTTTTGATTAGCTTTGCAAACTTTTTTTCCCTGACCTTTTTTATTGCAGGGTTGAGTTAACCCCTGACTTCACCTCCGTGTAGGTTCTAGGCCTGATGACACTATTTGTTACAATGTATTGGTAAGGTTCTTCTTTATTTTCAGTATGCCCCATGCATGTCAGTCTGTCACATCGTAACACTCTCTCTAGTCTGTCATTCTTGAACTATTGCCTGCCTAATAAATTAACCATTTTTATCTGAACCTGCTGCAAACCTGTATTAACTGGTCACTTCTAAACTGGACAATCTGGGTAAAGCTTCAGCAAAAGTTTTGTGAAATGAAACATTATTTAAACGAAGACCCTACTAATGCATTTGACCATTAATACAGGCTTCATAAGGTCACATCCAATATGATAGTACAGATATTCAACAGGAAGTAAATTCCACATTTCAATACAGCTTAGCTAAGCGATACAAACACAGGGATTGCACTAGTTCCAGTGATTGGTGTTCTTTCACCTCCCTCCACTCCCCATATCTCTAGGTTTGTGTCTTGTCCTTTGCTCCCCTCATCACCTGTTCTCTTCCCTCCACTTCTGGCTTCACTCTTGCTCTCCAAAATGAGCATCAGCTTGATCTGGTACAGTAATCTTTTGTTCTACCATAATTACCATAGACCCACGTGTTAAATTCCTGGGAAAAGCACTGTTTATCTTGCATAAAACTGGGTATTTTTAAATGTTTTTGCTTCTGTACTCTTTCTCCTGCCTAGGAATGTATCCTTTCACAAGAGTAGAAAGTGACTTGTTCCATATACTTATCCTCCATCAATCAATCTCATTTTGGTTACAGTTGCATGACTGTCACTGGTAGATCTGATGTGTTTTTAGACTTGCAGCCTCTAAATTGAGCTGGTGTTCAAAGCTCTGGTAAGCATATTTAAAAGATGCATGAAAATTACTGCAGAGACCTATCACCAGGAGTCAGAATTTATAATGGGATATTTTGTGCCACACAAGCTTAATTCATTATTCCAAGTGCAATCTGTGTCCTCCTAGACTGCTGAAATGTCTGAATCTAGATTGGATATAGTGGTAATGAGGAACATTGGTTTAGATTACGTGGTGGTTGGGTTTCCTTTAACTGGGAGGGCACGATAACACCTACAATAACCACTAAAGTAGTACAATGTCCCAAGATGCTTTACAGGAACATTATCAAACAAACTTTGACATCATGCCACATATTGGGGCAGATGACCAAAAGTCTGGTCAGAGGTTGGTTTTAAAGAATGCTTTAAAAGAAAAAAGGAAGGTGTAGAGCCGGAGAAATTCTAAAGATGTAATTCATGAACTTGGGGCCTTGACCACTCCAGGCTTGGCCATCGATGGTGGAACAATTTAAAAGCAGATGCACAAGAGGCCAGAATTGGAAGATGCAAATATAATGCCTGGAGGGAGGGAGTTGGGGAGAGGCAAGGCTATGGAGAGATTTGAAAATGATGAATTTTAAAGTAAGGCAAGAATAATTGGAGTAACATTTCAGATTTTAATATGACCTCTGAACTTCCTTGGGCAATAAACCTGCTGGTGGTTGATACCAAGGGAGTACTCTGAGCTGCACTCAGTGTGTGCTACTTATCCAAAACAATTTACCTATGGAACTACCCTCCAATGGATAAAAAATTCAAAATACTTATTGCCATATAGTGTTAGCAGTTGGGCGTTACTTGCACTGAAATACCAACTGCCATTAAAGCTGGTTATCACTTAATGTGATGAGCATAGCATTTACTGAAACAGCAGCTATGATGTTCAGGTAGGGTATGAACTCTGGTTCCCAGCTGGATGTGACACCATTATGCTGTCAGTCATTTTGGGACGTTCTTAAAGAATCTTTATGCTCAAATAAATTAATTGCACAATCGCCTTTTCTGTAGTTCTTGTGTTTCAAAGCTGATTAAAATCTACGTCAGTGATCAATGCCCTTTATAACATGGCTTATGTCTGATATGGTTTGCTGTCTAGATCCTGTTAATTTTTTACAGTAGCTTTTTTGAATGGACCTATTACCATTCCTAAGGGACATTGTCATGAAAAAATATACCTTTTCAAGCACATAAATCTGAAAATAGTTTGATTTTACCTTGGGTCAGTTGGGATAAATGAGCTAAATCATAACAATCTCCTAGTCACTGACAGCTTGTGTTGCATTTCTGCATCAAAATGGAAAATACAACAGCAGCTTCATTAAGTTTGCAATGTTTGTTAACAAGCCTGTGTTTCCTTTTTGCTGTGAAATTGTGGTGAGCTTTTGTATCTTTTGCACAATGCATCATGTGATAGGTGTAGAATATTTCCAGGTACATGTGCCGTATGAACATGCCTGTAAACCTGCGATACAAGATGCATTGCATGACTGAGGCCAAACAAGAAAACATTGAACTATGCAGGATCAAATGATGTGTGCTTCTAACTGATATGCAGTTAAAGTGGAGGATGAGGTGGACTATTGAAGAATAAGCTGCTCTCCATGTATTTTAGTTTTCCTTATTTTTCATAAGTGCAAGCAAATGTTAGTGGCTTCTTTTAAATGAAGCCTTTTCAGGACCTTGACCACACTCTTAGAATGTCTCGTCTCTGCAATGTGTTTATTTCCTGATCAGAAGACATCCCACCAGGATTGAAAGCAGCTCGGCTTTAAGACCTAGGCTGTCTGATAACTGAAGAGTGGTGGGAGGAATGTGGAAGTACACACTTGCAACTGGTCCCTGTACAAAAGTCAGCTCAAAATAATACACTACACTCCTCCGATACATGACACGGGTTTCACCCCATTGGAGTGACTGAGTTTGCAACCACTCTAATTCTCGTCAGGCTCCAGCATTGAAACCATTTGGGCAGCAGTCCAGGGCCACAGAATGCATGTTGGGGACTCCTGATCCCTGTAGGTCCAACTTGTGCCTTTTGGACATGGCTAGTGAGTGAGCTGCCCTGCAACACACAGGCTGGCACAACTGGTTGATTCCACCACAGAAACGTGCATGGGACATCTAAGGGCAAATGCCAGACAGAATGCATGGTCAGAACTCTGTCTGAAAAGAAGGTAATCTGGAGCTCGTTCCTGGAAGCTGCAAGACGCAGACACATTGTCGTGGCAAAATCAGCAAATTGCATGTATATGGGGTCTTGTAATGTGAAGGAAAACTCTTTGCTGAAATGTGATCAGAAATATTCTAAAGTGATATTGGGAGTCATGACCAAAAAGGTGGTCAAAATTGGGCTTTAAGGAGGGTCTACAAAGGATGGAAGGTAGATAAAAGCAAAATACTGCGGATGCTGGAAATCTGAAATTAAAACAAGAAATGCTGGAACCACTCAGCAGGTCTGGCAGCATCTGTGGAAAGAGAAGCAGAGTCAACGTTTCGGGTCAGCGACCCTTCATTGGAACCGATTAAATCTGCTTCTCTTTCCACAGATGCTGCCAGACCTGCTGAGTGGTTCCAGCATTTCTTGTTTTTATTATGGAAGGTAGATAAACCAGTTTAGCCAAGGTGTTCCAGACTGTGGACCTCTTGTGGGGTGGGGGGGGGGGGGGTGGGAAACATGTTTATTGGTGAGCCAGTTGTGGAGTTTGATGCACAGGAGGCAAGTCAATGGTGGAGTGGAATTTTGAGGGGTATAGGCATTGAGTTCTTTACATGCCAGCCAATAACCACATGAAGCCCCACCAAAGTGTGTGTTCTCCTGCTTTCTTCTCCACTCCACTCTTGCTCTTCTCACTGTTCTCTCCCAGCATTCATAACAGTAGATATCCCTTAATTATTGTATGGGTACAAGATAGCTTGAGGTATCACTTCACCTGAAGAGGTATTCTGCAGTCACTGTCCTGTTGCTGGATAGATTCATCAATTTTGTGTAACATTTTCTGAAACTACTACAAAGTTGGTTCCTTGTCCAATCACAATTTGTGCACACCTAACTACTTGGGAATTGTAAAAGAACAAAAATTCAAGTGTGGAGATTGCTGCATGAATGCTATATATTTTTTTTCCACATGACTGCACTAATTAGCTGTACAAGCACTTTGAAACATCACTGGGAGGAAAGTAGCACACTGCAAAAGCACTAGAGGGCACCCAACACCTATATATGGATCTGAATTAATAGCTTAAATATGCAAAAACACTTTTTTTTAAACAAGTAGAGTTTAAACCTATTAAATTTCCCCTCAACTTTGTTAAATTCATGAGAAAAAGTACTTGAGGGTATTTATTGTATATGATCAAAGTCAGGAAACAATTTTTCCCTCTTCTGTTCCAGAAGGGAGAAAAATTGTCTTGCTATGGGGCAAGTTTTAAAAAATTCTTTTATTTTGGAATACTATATGTAATGGTGAGTTCCTTTTGGAGTGCAGTCACTGTAATGAAGGCAACAATTCATGTATAATTGCACTCAACCACCATTTGTTTTTTAAGATTGTTATCTTGTATAAAGTTCTAGCATGTGCTTGCTTCTCTAGCACTGTAGCTCTTTTTCTGGGTCTCTTGCACTCATTCTCTGTCTACCTTGTGTGCTTAGTTGATTTCAATAGAAGGCCCAAATGTTAATAACCAGGCTGCCACAGCCTTTCCATCTTGAGTAAACCAAGAACTGTTTTTAACGTTACAATTTTTTTCATGGTATTTATGTATTAATTTCCCAATTTATCAGACTGCCGGGTCCAATGAAATTCCAGTCACCTTGGGTTGCCTATTAAATTTTCAGCTTGTGCAAAGTTTCTGCAGCAAACAGTGAAGCTATTTAAATGTTCAATTGTTTTATTACTGTAATAATTTTCAATGGCAAAAAAATCCCAGCCCCACCCCATTGTTCATTCATTAAAAGTAATAAAGTTAAATGCATCCTGAGTGTATTGGAATAACACCTCAAAATTGCAGTTGGGGTCTTGTTACATCAATGGGGTGGTATGTGACCCAATGCCATTCTCCCCCTGTTTTATGATGGGGAAACTGAAGTTTTGAGTTTCAGTGCAGGTGGAATTTTCTTTCTAGATTTTTTTTTTTCAATCGCTTGTATATTAAGGAACAGGAAAAATATGGTCAGTTTTGTTGACGGCAGTAGTTTTTAAGAACTATAGTAGAAATTAAATGAAATATTGGTTAGGGAAGGTTGCTGAAAACTGCAATTAGTCAGTTATACAGCACAGAAACAGGCCCTTCGGCCCGTCGTTTCTGTGCTGGCCATCAAGCAGCTATTATGCAATATGTACAACAATCAAATGCTTTCAGGCGGTTAAGTACCAATGTTGGAATTTGCCTACAAATGGAAATTTAGATTACTCTTATATGGAGTGAAAATCTGTACTATGGGCTTTTTAAAAAAAAAATGTGCTGGCTTTCAAGGAGATTAAATTTCTTAATGATCCTTTTAAGTAATTATCTTGGGAGTTGGCATGGAAGAGGTTCTTGCACACCAAACAGTGGCACAGTGGTTAGCACCGCAGCCTCACAGCTCCAGCGACCTGGGTTCAATTCTGGGTACTGTATGTGGAGTTTGCAAGTTCTCCCTGTGTCTGCGTGGGTTTCCTCCGGGTGCTCCGGTTTCCTCCCACATGCCAAAGACTTGCTGGTTGATAGGTAAATTGGCCGTTAGAAATTGCCCCTAGTATAGGTTGGTGGTAGGGAAATATAGGGACAGGTGGGGATGTGGTAGGAATATGGGATTAGTGTAGGATTAGTATAAATGGGTGGTTGATGGTCGGCACAGACTCAGTGGGCTGAAGGGCCTGTTTCAGTGCTTTATCTCAAAATAAAATCACCTACTATTAAAAGTAACTTTATAGACATGACTCTAATCTCATCTAATTTGATTTGGCTTGGTGAGGTGATGGATGGGGCATTTGACTGTTGTGTAGCACTTTTTTTTTAAGTCTGTCGTTATTGGTCACTGACTTGTATGGGTTAGCAGTTGGATGCTAACCAATTGACCTTTGGAATGCATGAATAATTATTAATGTTGGGCCTGTAAACGGGATGTGGCTGAACAAACAACACTTAGAAAAGTGGAAGGAGCTGGTGTGATGGAGATAGGTGGGGAGAAAATTCTGAAATTTTCTTGCTCCTTCATACCATCTTAAGGTGGCTGCTCATTCTGGGATGCAATTCCAAGGGTAATGGCCACTGACATTAACCAAGCTGGCCATTGTCAATAGTGAGTTCCAAAAGGCTATTTTGCCCAGTGTCAACTATTGGGTACCTTTGATCTAACACCATTGTGTAGGCAATGCTTTAGTGCCATACAAGGCAGTTGATTTTATTAACTAACTAGTCAATTCTGGTGGGGGAAAAAAAGAGAAAATAATTGCTTAAACATCAGTTCTAGTAGAGCAATACTTTATCTGATGCACTGCACCTTCTTGGAGCCCTCATGTTGGGCTGTACTACAAGGCAAGTAGAGACTGAGCACTTCCTGATATGTTGTGCTTTGGGGCTAATGAAAGAATTGGAGAGCAGAGAAGAAAAGCAACATGGGACAAACTGGCATATTGTTTAGGTTGAAGTGTTTCTTGGCTCTTGGGAGGTAGTAAATGGCCTGGCAAATGCTACACCATTCATTTCCACATGTTTGGGCTGTTTCTCCAGCTCTTTTCAGGAGAACTCTTGAAATCATTTTTTTTCCCCTACCCACTACAGTTTGATCTATATTAGTGCATTGGTTGGGAGGAGCAACTGAGCCAGCCAGTGAGATGCTCAATAATATCAGAAATGGAATTGTGCCCAGAGACTTCTAATCGGATTGCATGTTCCTGTATACTGTCTGACCCAGCCAGTATTGCAATATCTATCTCATCAATATAAAAAAAACTTTTTTTTTGTTGAGTTGGTGAGAGGCTAGTTTCTCTAGCTCTTCCCATGTATTAGTATTGGACACTAGTGAATTAAATGTACAATGCAATTGTTGCAGTTCAATTTCTCCTTCAGTTACCTGTTTAAAAACTAAGTTCTGAAGAATGCACTTAAACTCAATGGTTTGCTTTAATTGACTCGTTTCCTTTTTGAACTTGCCCCAAGATTTTTTAAATGTTACAGGCAGTCATCAGCAAAGTTGAACAATTTTTTTTCTCTCCAATCCCACCTCTAACATTTAGATACCATAGAGTGCAGGTCCCTAATAAAAGTTGCTTGTTTTGAGCACCTCCTTATTAAAATGAATTCATGTTAAGTGCTGCTGCATGTGGGCAGTGCTTAGCATGTGTTGAACTATTCTTGAGCTGCTTTGGGAGCTGTATGAAAGTTTGCAGTGTTAGAAGGCCCTTACCTCAAATTACATCAACTTGCTTCCTAAGTAGCACAATGTGGGGCCTGGGTTTGTGCTTAATTGCTCCATGTGCAGAGTTTGAGCTCGGCTGTCAAAATATTGGGAGATGTGGGACATCACAAGGAAATGAGAATTTGAAGGGAGCACCATATTCCTCAGGATACTTGGACACAGAGGTGGAAGGAATAACTGTTATAACTGGAAAAAGAAAGTTTGTGGATTGAACAAGAATAGAAGTTCGCTTCAGGCTTGTCAGAAATCCTGGATGGTTGTAAAACTTTTTCATTGTAATGTGAACATTTGTGGAAATGTTAGAATGAGTCTAGGAGGACTGTTTATATAAAAAAAAAAAATTTGGACACATGGAATTTGACTAGCATTCATGGTTCAAATGTTTTTATTTAAAAACCAAGACTTAAAGCTGCACTTAGTTATCTGATCTAATTTTGAAATGCGTGATGTTGTATCTGCGTTATTTTCCTCAGTCAGCTATGCAAATACCCTCCAGTTTGAAGTTTTTAATTTTTATAAAGAAAAAGCTTTGCGACTACTGAGATTATAGCTGTGTAAACAGATTTTTGAAAATTATACTTTTTCACATCTTTGGAAAGTGAGATGTGCATATCTAAATTTCTTTAAGAGGAGAAAGGATTGCTATTGTAAATGGCAGTCTTTTTATTGGGACTGGTATCTGAGGGATGACCTTCTATTTTAAGTCTGTGCACCCATTAACAGTAAAAGCTGCAAACAAAAAGGGACTGTGGGATGTGCTTCACTTGTATGTTTTTTGTCCAACTGTTTTAAGAGGCCCAACTCAACAGCTGCCTATTAGACTCGCAAGTTAGCCAGTCATGTCTGGAAAAAATGCTTGTATTAGCCACCAGTGTTTTTAATTTTTCTTCTAGGCTTGCACGGCTGTTCCTGCAGGAAGTGTCCTGATCGTTAATTACTCAGTGCAGTCAAGGGTATGGGTTGAACCTCACAAAGTATGACTGAAATTGGATTAAACATACAAGTGAAGCACCTCTCTGCCCCTTTTTTGTTTGCAGATTTTGCTGTTAATAGACGCAGATATAAAGAAATATAATTCTTGTACTAGTCCCAATAAAAAAAAACTAGCATTTGCAATAGCAACACCTTTTTCCTTTGTTAAATTTAAATATGCACACTATTTTCAGCACTCATCGTTGGAAAGCGAGATTTGTGAAAACGAGAGTTGAGAGCAGTTAGTCCAGTTATAAGTCCGCATTGTATCTCATTCCTGGAGTAGCAGTTTATACTGTAAATTTAAGAAAGCCTTAAGTTGAGTAAGCTTTCAAAAAAAAATGCTCTTTATAAAAATAGTGATCATAACTACAAAATTGTTCAGATTACTGCAATGGGAAAACTTCTCTATAAATGAAGTATAGTCTTTTGTAGAGGACACTGATTAACTTCATCTGTGGTTATAGTTCAGTTTTTTTTTTTGCTGTCTAAAACCTGGTTTTCCTTCTGGGGTAAGAGGTGGTGGGGAGGAATTTCTGTGAGTAAACTTTGCTGCTGAATTTCCTTTTCCTCCCCTCTGCCCTTAGCACCAGCTTAAAAGATGGGTTTCTCTAAATGCTTGACTTGAAAGTACAAGCAGGTCTAAAACATGACTGAGGAGGATCACTGTAAGTAAGATCTTTTGCTTTGAATGCATAAAATGCATCAATTACTGTTCGGAGAAGCCTACTAAAATAGTTCCTGAAAATTCTGTGAAATGGCCATCAACTTGACAACATAAATGGGTACTGTTGATAAGTGAGCTAGTTTGTTAAAGAAAAAACTTGCATTTATATAGCACTTTGCATGAATTCAGGAAATCCCAAAACACTTTATAACTGAAGTACATTTTGAAGTGTAGACATGTTCATAATGTAGCTTTTTACCTGTTTCAGTTCAAGTTTAGAAGCCCATGAGAAATGTACTGGTGTACAGAAACATATTCACATTCCTTACTTTAAAATTTGACTGACTAGGTTTGTGTTTTGTTTTATTTCCTACTAACTGCCAGTTGACTACTGGGACACAGTTGAGCTGAAGATAATGCTCCACATTCTTGCTTCTCTTTCTCTTGTCCCTGTTGTAATTTGTCAACATCTTCCTGCATGTTTCTCCACATTATTTTTCTGGCATGATGGTGCATATTCTCTCTAGGATACAAAAATCTCTGGTAAGTCCAGGTTTTAACTTTACAATATCTGGTCCATGCTCTCTCTTTGTGTGTGCTACAGCTTTCTTTTGATCAGCATGTGGAACACTGTCAAAATTATGTAGAACTCTCAACCCAAAACTTAAAGGGGGAATAACTAAAAATTGTTTCAATGCAAAATATTTTTCTTCCCTTTTCTTAATCTCAAATAATCAATAGAGGGGCTCCTGGAAGATGGATCCTTTGTCCATGTGGAAGATTTCCACTAGCAGCTAATGAACAAGCTTAACATTAATGACTTTTAAAAACAAATTGCAGAATGGGAATTTTCTTTTTCTGTAATGCAGTTAGTAAATGTTTTGCTGTGTTCATCAAATGAAAGCATTCAGGGGACTATTGGAATAATAAAGGGCTCTTGGTTAGTCCTGCAATGGGAATCTATGTGGGAGGTAGTGGCAGGTAGCAGTTTCGATTGGGTTTCCATGCCTGGTTTACTATACAATGCCAACATTTCTTCAGAGAAATTCCTGCCTCCAATGGAGGAATTAACGAAGGTTGGCAGCTGCTAACTGATGCATCGCCACCCTATTTCAATCAGTTGTGTAACTGCTTTATGTTGATAGCTATTTTGGTTAGGGTTGGAGATATGTGGTTGGTTGCGATACTGTCCTTTCATCACTTGGAGGTAGGTTTGAATCCAGCCAATAAAGCCATTATCCCTGTGGATACCTCCAGAATTATAGTTGGTGAGAAATGGATAACTCATTACAATTGGTGTTCTTCTGGAGGTTAGTACACACATATGCCAATTCTGCTGATTAGCTAACCCATGGTATACCTGTTTTGATTGGTCATCCTGAGTACTTGATGTTAACAATGGGTATAATAGTTCCATTTACTAGTCTGAACATCCCTTCTATATGTATTCTGGTATGCAGTGGAATACCTCACTGTGCTCCATTGAGCACTGAAATAATGTTGCTGCTCAGAGGGGTTAAAATGCATTGAAGGCTAGAGAAATATATTTTCTGTACAAAGCATTTCCTCACTTTTTTTTTAAAACTAAAGATGTGATACTTTTTTTTTCAATTTAATTGCTTTCCCCCCCCCCCCCCCCCTCTCTAACTGGAGTTGCTATAATGGTGTCATTGATTGGGGTAGTCCATCTGTCCTGGAGCAGTGCCATTTGGTACTTTGGTCATAGGAATTCAATCCAGTATTGCTTTAAAAAAAAAAATCTGTATATAAACCTTTAAATTTGGTTCTGTGGGGTGCTTTACTGTTAGTCAACATACATTGAAGATACTTATATAATGTCCCATGACTAGTCTCAGAAAAATGTTACATTCACAATGCAGTGTCTTAAAACTTTATGAATATTTTTCTACAGTTGTCACTTTCTATTTTGTATTTCATGTTTTGCCAGGTTAGTGTTGTATTGCCCAGGATGCCAGTTAGACATTAAAAGTTCTCTACCTCCTATTGTAACCTTTTTTTTTATAACTGAACTATCAACCCAAAAGAGCAATTTCTGATGTGAAACTGAGCAGTATAAAACTGCAGAGGCCTTTCAAACCAATACATAATTTATGAATCAGGAGCAACTCTCTGCACGCCAACCATTTTAAGGATGCTGTGGAAACCTAATGTACCACTGTTAAAAGACTCAGATTAATAAAACACACTATAGTGACCATCTTCAATTGGTAATGTCAAATATAGTTTACCCAGCCTGCAAAGGTAAATGACCTTGGTGTAAAATATCTCCTTCTCCATTTTAAATTCAATTTATGTAATGAAATAGATAATATAGTTGTGAAGTAATTCAGTAGCTCTTCAGTTAGTCTGTGAAACAATTTCTGATTATCCAAAATTGCTTTGGAAAATCTTTAAAGAGGAAAAATATTGATGCACAAAAGTGAGAATGTGAAAACCTAGTGTTTAAAGGAGCAATAACTAGTTAGATCATGTCTTATGTTGTGGTATTTCCTGTAGTAATTGCAGAAATTTGAAACAGTTGAGTATTCCCTTTCAGAAACTGGTCACGTTAATATAATATAAAAGCATCAAACGTTCTTATATTGATTGATTTAAAATGGTGGCAATATTGGTTTGTAGCATTACTTGCTCAGACACTGCTCTAGATTGGCAGGTTTGGTGCCTGTTTACAATTAAGTTAATATTTTAATTGTACTCCCTTTTAGACCCAAACAAATGACTGACTTGAATTAATTTGGAAATGTCTAATTGGGCAGCCTGTTCTAACTGCATTAGTCTGGGCAAAATGTTTAAATGTTAAAGTTTAGCCCCAGAATTATCAAACATAGAAATGCAATAACTGTTTTGGTGGGTGGGGTTGGTTGAGGGAGCGAAATGCAAGTGCTTGCATTTCAGCAGTGGTCTTTACAATTTGGTGTTTTTGTGTGGTAAATCTTGAAATAAATTAGCTGCTCTCTAGTTTCAGGTAGAAAATAACCTGTTTGTATGGTAATTGATTAAGAGGTTTATATAATAGCCTAACCGTCCATCAGAATTCATGGTTATCTAAACTGAGATCACAAAATTGTGTGAAATGGCTCCCTGATCATTTGGTTGGTAAAGCACAGGATGAAGTTGCAGTTGGGTTCAATGACTGCCAGGTAAAGAGGAACAATTACCCAAGATTTCCACTCCAACTTGTAAGAGTGCAATTTATGTGCGTGGACTTTGGCCAAGGATAGGATTGGGCTTCACCATGACCTTCATACACGTGACTTGGCAGCATTGGCTGGAATTTAACAGTGAGGAGGTGGCCCTGCCCACTGGCTTGAAAGCTGGGTGCAAGCCTTCCTCCACCAGGCCTGAAAGCCACACTGCTATTTCGCATGGCTCTGGCCCTTCTGCCTCCATGAGCTGCCAGCCAATCAGAGGGCTGGCAGCTGTTCAGTCCCAAACGCGCCACTGTGTGGTGGCCACTGCTGGGACTGCACCCAGCAAGGAAAGGGCCATGGATGTCTAACTCCAAAAAGGTAGGTGGGGGTTGGGCATTAGGAACAATTGGTTCAGCCCTGGTTGGAGGAGGAGGGGGGTGGGGGGGTGGGATTGCTTTAGTAGGGGTGTCCTGTGCTGCTGGGGGGCCATCTATGGAGCACAGGGTGCTTGATCAGGAGGGGCCACTCCAGCCTGTAAGGAGGTAGTGTATTATTGGATGTCCACCTCTGCTGAAGTGTCAGCAGCTGGTAAAATAACAGCAGTATTGAGAAGAGGCCCATAAGTGGTCATGAATTGGCAACTTAAGGGCCTCAATGGGCCTAACGGGCAGATGCAGTACTGATAAAATCGTGGCAGGAGCCGGTCGGTGATGGGCATGGCGTGCCTGCCTCCTGGCCTGCTCATGGGGATGTTAAATTCCAGCCATTCACCTTCCAGTCACCTGGGTAAGGTACCAGAGGGCTGCTGATGCCTGTGGAACCACATGCCTGAATTGAGTCACTGCTTTCAGAAAGGACGAAAAGGGGAGAAAGTTGAAGGTGGGAAATGCCTTGTGGTGCCTTGGGTTCCACCTGTTCAGTGATGGATTAGCACCTTGCTGCAATTTAATCGGAGAATATCTTTGCAGTTGAATAGAAAATATTTTTGCCGCGTGTGTATGTTTGATTTGTGTCCATTATTAAAGGAGCTTTTTTTTCTTTACAGAGCGGAAGAGTAGAACCAATCTGGAGTCTTGCACGTGACGAAGTTGTCGGAGTGGCTGGGGGCTTGAATGTTGTCAGATATCAAGCCAAAAAACCCATAAGCTTACCCTCAGTAGGGAGGTGATAAAGATTCTGTAATAGATGTTGCAGTAGAGTCTAATACAATAGTATGCATTTTACTTTATAGCCATTTATAATTCACTCTGCTTTCAGTTATGAACTCCATATAATGCAGATTATCAAATACAGACAATGTTAAAGTTTGTGCACAGCAAGCCTAATATCTTTTGTGTAACTAATGCAAGATGGCCATTTTGTTTCACACACCAATGCAAAATTGTTTGGTTTGTTTAAGCCTTAAAGGAGAATTTGTTACAGGATTGTAGTGCATTAACTTCTGGGGATGTTTCAGTTTGTAAACATGGATTTGTAATTCTGAAATGGCAACATTTGCTTAATCTATTACATGTGTCGCTACCTTTGACAATGTTCAATAAAGCCTCGAGGTTACTATAATGTGGTTCATTTTTTTTCACAACATGATGGGATCCTATCCTTTACTAATAGGACATGCACATATCATGTAACTGAAGTGTTTCAGTTCTTCAGGAATAATTTATACATGTCCGGGGAGGTGTATAACTTGAAGGGGACCTTAGAGATGGCAAAGGTGTTCCCACTTTTAGTGATGGGGGAGGGAATTGCTGTTGAAGTAACCTTGGTGAGTTGCTGCAATGCATTCTAAAAGTAGTACATAATGCAGCTACAGTGTGTCCATTGTGTAGGGAGTGAATGAGTGATGTGCCACTCGGGAACTGCTCTGTTCTGATGGTGTCGAGCATAGTTCAGAAATGAGAAAATTAACCGGCATTCCTGATCATCCAGCCAACCCTGTTGGAGGAAGGGAGGGAAAGATGTGAGAGGGAGGTGAAGACAGTCAGGTTTAACTGTGGTAGCTGCAGGCAGATTATCACTATCCTGCTTTGCATATGAATAGTTGGTTGGGCACCTGTGGAATCCATTCCAAAATGCTTCCAGTACCTACGCCATGGACCAATACCCCCATGAAAGAAGGGGACAAACATCAACTTGAGGGTACAATTAACCAGTTTAATTAACATGACTACAAAACAAAAGTTTGGTGCTGAGCCTCATTCAACCTGTTTCAGCAGCTCTTGATTTGTATAGTTTTCTTGCATTCATTGGGGAGAATTCAGAATTAATTAATCTGAACTGCAGTCCAATTATTCAGTGCGGAATTGGCTAAAGCTGTTTGCCTGATATAGCTGTGGCTCAGTTGGTAGCACTCTTGCCCCTGCGTTGCGAGGTTCTGCAAGCCCACTCCAGGGCTGGAGCACAAAAATCAAGGCTGTAACTCCAGTACTGAGAGTGCGCTGCACTGGGAGGTACCATCTTTCAGATGAGATGTTAAACCAAGGACCCATCTGCTTGCTTGGGTGGATGTAAAAGATCCTATTGCATGATTTTGAAGAACACTGGAGTTATCGCTGGTGAGCTGACCAATATTTATCCCTCAATCAACATCAGAAAAAGATTATCTGGTCATTGTCACTTTACTGTTTGTGCATATACTAGTTGCCATGTTTCCTGTATAACAAGTGACTACATTTCAAAAAGTACTTCATTGGCTGTAAAGCACTTTGAGGCGTCTGGTCATGAAAGGTGTCATACAAGTCTTAATATTAAAAGACCAAATGCATGTTAAACTTGCATTACATTTTGTCTACAATTAAATTCTATCCTAGTTTTTGTGCATCAGAATCTATCTTCAGTCACTCTAGGATGGCCGTTGGTTTAGAGGAACCACCTGATATCAGTCCCAAGAAATAAATTATTCTGGGTTTACCCAAGGAGATCAAATTGAAGCTCATACTGAAAATTGAGGACCATAGAAGCATAAAATGTTACAGCACAAAATACAACTTATACAACCTGTAAAAGCTGCCTGTTTCCACCACCTAGTTTATCCCACTTAAACTCACTTAACTGTCCCTCACTTTCAGGAAAATGTGTAATCCCTTTCAAAATTTTCTCTGCTTCAACAATAGTTTGTAACAGCACATTCTAACCACCGGATTCTTGACATGGTAATACTTTCTTTCCAGTTTTTTTTTTACTGGACACTTTCTGTCCCTTCTCCTTTCCCATAAAGTCTGAATTCAGAGGAGGACTAATTTCGATCCACTGCTACATGAGGTGCTCTGTACATTAATAGCTTTTTTTAAGGAATATTGGCCTCTCTTGTACTTGGTGGTATTTTCCACATTAGGAAATAAAATAAAACATTGTCCTGCATTTGTGTTGGAAATTAGAAGATGCTTCAATATTATCAGAGAAAATGTATCTTTATTGCCGACAATACAGAATTTTTGTTTTAAGTTTTACTTGGATAACTTGATGCACTTCGTTAGTGATCATCGTCTAGGCTGAACTCTAAATTTAAGATTTCCTAAAAGGAAGACTCATTCTAAATTTTGGTAGTTGGTAAATCAATGAAGCCTTGGCATGATTGAGAAACATGGCATGAATTGCAGCTCAGCTCTTCGATGTTGCCCATTGATACAAAATTTCAAGTGTTGGCTTTCACCATATGTTTAAGTAACCATTGAACCTTGATGGATGCTTCTGTCTTGATTTTTTTTTTTGGTACCATTGGCTATAGGTATGACTGTGACTAAGCCAAATCACATAGGGAAACTCTCAGCCAAGTTGAGTTGTTTCTTGGCCAGTATATTGTCATTGAATGCTCTGGAGGATGTAGTGATTTTAATTTGGTCACTGCCATTGCTAAAGGCATAACAAGGAAGGTGAAGTTCCAGTCATTTTTTTATGTAATATTCAACAAATGAACCTGTGGGATGATACCAGTTTATTAATGACTTTGTATGCCTTGTTCATAGGAGTTTATAGATGGGGCAATCGTGGCATTTTAAAACTGTAATGCAGCACCAGTGACTGGGTATGTTGCACTCTTGTCTCTCAAAGTTGTGAATGCAAGTTCCACTCTGGGGACTTGAGCATAAAATCTAAGATGACGCTTCAGTGCAGCACTGAGGGAGTTTGTGTGTCCTTGCTGTGTGCAAATTAACTGTTGCATTTCCAACATTATGATGGTGACTATCCTTCAGAAGTACTTCAGTGGCTATAAAGTGATTTGGGAAGTCCTGAAAGATGCTATATACATGCAAATTCTTCATGAGATCCTTCTTGAAAATAACAAATCTATTGGTATGTGCAAATTTTTTTTAAAAGTCCTGTATAAATGCAAGGTTAGAGATATATGAACTACATAATTGGTTTTACATTGAAGTAAAATAGCAATCACGTACAGGTCACCATTTGAGTGCAACACATGGGCAATGTATTGAAGTGTAAAAATATAATCCGCTTTTGCACTGAGATGTTTGAATCACTGAGCTTGTTTATGATCAAGATCCTAATTCCTCTGGTTTTACATCACTACAGATAATGCAGTACTGTTTATTTAATGTGAGAGTTTTCAGCAAGCTTTGTTATAAAGCAAGGATTCCCATTGGTGAACAAAGTGGTCAGTTAAATGCCAGTAATGCAAGTGTATTGCCATCTTTACGATGACATTTGGTAAGAGTTTTTAAAGAACAAACTTCATATAACGGATTTGGAAAGATACTCCAGTTTCTCATTAATTTATTACAAGTCTGTTTAGTGTTACTAAGCAGATGAGGTAGGAACTTAACGAATCATACACGGAGCACTTTGAGGCCAGTCTGAGAAGTTTCATTACTTTGGTATCTGAGAGCCAAAGACTTCATCATTAAGTGCATGATTGATCATTTATGCAACCTTAGCATCATTCTTCAAGTATCTCTCTCAATTGTGCATTTTGCTTTCTATTCTAGGATCCAGCGAGAGCAACTGGCTGCCATCTTCATGTTAATGAAAGAAAAGAAGGAAACTTTTGGTGACATGTCAGAAAAAGACATGGAAGAACAGCTCAAACTTTATTCTCTTTAGATTACATCTGTTTATTCTTTGAAGGCTATTTAATGTACGGCTACCATTGCCAAGGCAAGATCAGGTTCATGTTACTTTAATTTACGGTAAATAGTGTTTTAGATATATTAACCATTATGCTTAGTTGCAAATGTCCTTTTTATTTTAAACATTATTTTCCATTTAAAAAAAAAAGCAAGTGTTTCCAAAACATAACCAAAGACCTCTTAATGATGCATGTTTAAATTTACAGCCCATTTATCCAATGTGTGTATGCCGGCGCAGGATAAAGTGAAATCATCCTCCTGTATTCCTGCAGTCATTTTTATTTCCATACTGTATAGATTATAACTATTTTATAGAGTCTTGACAACCTAGGTATCTCTATGAATGGGTGCCAGTACACACAACTATCATTTTCTTTTACAGTTCCCAGTCAATATCTTGGGGTAGATCATAGTGCAATTAGAGTTATGAAAGAAAATTCTTGGTGAGCCTGCACCTGATATTTATTCACTGCATTTACTGAAGTGTTTGGACTTGGCTAGTTGATCTCCCATCATGTAGCTCGCAGTCTGGGAGTCTGCTGTTTACGTTGGTCCCAATGCCTCAATGGTTCTTCCATTACTGTAATGATTAGTGAATGACGCAAGCCAAAATTTTCCAAACCTCTCTCTAACAGTGAAAGATTCAGGCCTCCTAGATGAGATGTTTGTAATACCACTTCCCTGCCACCTTCAAAACCTGCATAAGTTGCAAACAACCTTGTTCTTTCCTGCCAAAACCACCACCTAAGTTTATAATATAAAATGTTTAGACACTGAACAATTTCTTAATCTATTTAAAAACACTTGTGTTATTCATCCCTTTAATTATAGAATTATGGGTTGGTTACAGCTCAGAAGGAGGCCATTCAGACTATTGTGACCATGCCAGGTGTCTGCAAGAGCAACTCAGCTAATCCCTCTGCCCCGCACTGTCCCCATAGCCCTGCAAATTTTTTATCTAGCTGCTTATCCAATCCCCTTTTGAAAGCTCGATTTTGTATCTGCCTCCAGCACACTCGGTGCATTCCAGATCCAAGCCAACTTGTTGCATAGTAAAGTTTTTCCTCATATCACCATTGGTTCTTTTGCTAACCACCTCAAATTGGTGTCCCCTGGTTTTCAACCCTTCTGCTAATGGGAACAATTTCTCTCTGTCTAGCTTCTGTCGAATCTCCTGTCAACCTTCTCTTTAAAGACAACAGTCCCAACTTCGCCAATCTATCCACCTAACTGAATTCCCTCATCATAGTTTTGACAGTGAATATCAATCAATCTTTCTCTAGCGAAGTAGAAATCGCATCGCTTTTGCCATTGTTTCTTGTGACACTTAATTATAAACAAAATCTAAGAAATTTGAACCTTCAAGTAAGCATTAGTCCATTGTAGTGGATGAAGCATTTTCATTAATGAATACTGCTTGTATTTAGAAACTGTCAAAGACCCAAATTCCAAGTGAGATTTTGTTGCTTGTTGGTACTTTTTAAAGGCCTGGAATTTTTTGAAATTTTGTGCAGTCATAAATTAAAAAAATAAAATGTACTGTTCAATTTAATTGCCTTCGTGTGGGCTGGTGCTGAAGCCAAGAGACAAACCTGTGCTTGGGGACTTTGTCTTCATTGTGTCTCCCTTCTAATTTTCTTTAATGTGGAACTGGTGGAATTTTATTTTAAAATACTGCAAAGCAATACTTATTTTTACATATCAGATCTAACTAATTTCATTTAAATGTAACTTCAAATGGCTATTAAAAAGGATTAAAAAAAATCTATTTTGGAGTAAAAACAGAAAATGCTGGAATATTCAGGTCTGGCAGCATCTGTGGAAAGAAATGTCAATGTTTCTGGTCGATGACCTTTCGTCAGAACTGGAAAAAGTTTGAGATGTAACTGGTTTTAAGCAAATAGACAGGAATGGGGGAGGGGGAGCTAACAAATGACAAGTCTGCGATTAGGGCGGAAGGCAGGCAAGATTAAATGACAAAGGGATGACGGTGCAAAGGGACAAATGGATGGGTTGAAAAGAGGTGTAAACGGAAATAACAGAATAATTCCCAACTGCTATCCGAAAAAATGGGGACAGAGGTTATAATATGAAACTGTTGAACTCTGTGTTGAGTCCGGAAGGCTGTAAAATGCCAAATTGAAAGATGAGGTGCTGTTCCTCGAGCTTGCATTTGAGATTCATTGCCACAGTTTAGGAGGCAGAGGACAGAGGGGTCAAAACGCGAGTGGAACAGATAATTAAAAAGATGTGATCAGAAACTCTGGGTCGTGCTTGCAGACTCAGCAGAGGTATTCCACAAAGGGATCACTATTTATGTTTGGTCTCTCCATTGTGGAAGAGACTGCAGCGTGAGCAGCAACTACAGTATACTAAGTTGAAAGAAGTATAAGTAAATCATTGCAGTACCTGGAAGGGGTGTTTGCAGTCCTAGACGGTGAGAAGGTAAAAGGACTGCTGTTGCATTTCCTGTGCTTCGCTTTCCCAAGGCACCTTCCCCTGTAAGGGGGTGTTGAGGGTGATTGAGGAGTGGACCAGGGTGTCATGGGGGGTGGGGGAAGGGTCCCTTTGGAATGCTGGGAGGCGAGGGGAAGGTGTCTTTGGCGGCATCATGCTGGAGGTGGCAAAAATGGTGTAGGATGATGCATTGAAAGTGGAGGCTGAGTGACAAACAGATGCGGGACGAAATGTTTGACAGCATAAATAAATTAATCTGTTCAATTGCTTTTTTGTAAGAATTATAAGCTTTATTTGTAGACTTTGTTGCAAATTGTGGTATTACATTGATAGATACTGAAGAAATGTTCACATGTTCTGTGGGAAATAATTAAAACTGGTAGTTTGAAAGATGAAATGTGTATATAGATGAAACTTGTTCTTGTGAATTTTAATTCTGATAGTGTAATGATTATATGTCTCTGATAGGTAAGTGAATAACCAATGTTTATTGACAATGGGATTAGAAGTAGAATTGAGCTTTAAAAGAAAGTTTGGTACAATTTGTGTAATATGCATTTTTTAACAGTACTCTATTGAAAGTTGAAATTAACTCATTTCTGTTTTGTAACTATTTTCTGAATGATTTTTGGCTGATTTCTCCCTATCTCCTCTTCAAACAGTAGGGTGGGGAGGTGAATAGTCTGCAGCACACACTTCAGGGTAAGCAGCTTCATAGCCACCTCATAGGGTCCAATATCCAGGGTGAGATTGGAGGCCTGCCTGAGAGCCAGCAAAAATCATATGGAGTTGAGACTGAAATTTGATCCAACGTAGGATTACAATTTAACTGCTGGAGTTCCAAACCATTCATTCTTTGCTGCTTTTGAACTCTCATTCATTGTGGAGGTGAAAAAGATGGTCAGTTTAAATGGTAATTAATAATCACAGATAATCTTAAGATAGACACACAAGCATAACATGATGGCAAAAGGGAAAAATAATTCTGGAATTAGGGATTTGTAACCAACTTAAATGTCATAGGTAGTAATTTGAAGTGTTACTATTGCATTAAAATTACTGTGGAGTTTATATTCATGAATCAGCAATAGATAGATATATGGAAAGAATGTCTACCAATAAGTAGTTCTATTGATGAAACTTACATTTGCAAATTAAATCCAGAAATTTAATAAATTGTGCAAAACTGTCATTATCTTTTATAATTTCATTGAGAGCAGCAAAGAGTTTAAGGCAAACATCATCCACCCTCAGCGCAGGCTGAGAGTTATCTATTGGACTTCGACTGATTAAGATAATTTCAGGTCATGACTCTGTTTTTCATCTTGTACTCTGAAAAGAGAAAGGAAATTTCTGTATTATAAATAACTTGTACAATTTATTTCCCAATTAATGCAAATCCCCCCCCACCTGCCCGGCCAAGACTGAGGCACACATTATTTTGCCACATCATTAAAACTTAAAATTGCAAGTCTCTGACTGGAAAGACATTTGCATAGTAACAGACTGTGTTGGAACAAGGGACAAAGGACTCTGCCCTGACCTATTTAGCCAACAATGGACTTTTGATTACCAGACATTGAAGGTGGTGGGGGGGGGGGGGGGAGAGCTAGCATTCCAGGTTGACTGCTAAGGTAGTAGAATCCACAAATGCAGAAGTAGTAGTCAGACCCATTTTAGTCACATGACTAGCTGGCTGCTGGAATTTGAACTTCTAAAAAGCATTTGACTCTCGAGGCTCCTGGTTTGAGAAGACGTCTCTCCTGTCTGCTCTCATCTCATTTCTCACCAGCTTTGGAATCCATTGAAAACACATGAACCTCAGAGAAGTCTCCTGCGTGAACAAGGTTTAAGAAGAACACTGGGCCCTGACAAACAGCAAGACTACCTACAATCAAGTGGGCTCGAAGCATAGTAAACCAGAAACTCTTCTGATATTGCTTCAAACCCCTCTCTACTATATTCTCTTCCGTCCCTATTTGCATGTGTATATCGCATGTGTATGCTAGTGTGGGCGTGTTGTATATCTGTAGGTGTTAACTGTATTTTAGTTGAAGTTTATTAAAACATAATGTTTCTCATTTAAACCTGAAAAGCTGGTGTGTTGGGTTCTTTGCCTTATAATTGGAAAGCTGTGAACAAGTATTCACAAAAGGAGGAGCTCAAAACACTCTTTAAAAATAAAACCTTGTTACAATAAGAACAGGTAAAGACAGCAAAAGAACCTGAGACACATTTTTCACCTGGTCTGAAAATAGTCCTCCTTTGTTCCGTAATCTTCAACTTAAAAGTTGGGTAACCCATGATTTTTATTTCTCTGCAATTCCTATTAATTTTCATCCATGGTTGTTGGCTTCCATGAAAAGCACTGCCATATACATTGTGCCAGGCTCTCCTCTTCCTTTTCCTCACCTTTAACAAACTGCTTAGCTACCTTGAGATAGTCCATGAACTGTGATTGTTATACTGGAGGCAGCACAGCACTACATTGCTGAGCTACTAGGTTACAGTGAGATGCTAGAGTAGTTCAGTAGAGGCAGAGTAACCATGTCTGAATTTAATTGATCCGAAGTCCTGGTACCTGAGAGCTGACAGAAGGCCAGAAAATTGGACTGGCAGAGAGACTGATGATAGTAAACATCTAGGTGTTGGATTTCTGATTTTTTTTTTTTTATAATGACGCACAATCTGGGAGAACTGAAAAAATCTTGGTATTGGTCTATGATTTTCATGATGAATTTATCCCCATAGCGGCGTTCATTTAGAACAAAACATTTAGCATATTGTCATGCTTGCAAGGAGTCGTGCTGAAATGAACAAGGAACTGGAGGAATTGTGAAATAAAAGTCAACTGTTGAACTGAACCACAAGAAAATGGGCATATTATACCCAAGACAAAATGGAGTAGAGGTCAGGTGACACCTCCTGTACTGTCAATAAGCATATCCGTCTGAGGATGAAACTCGTCTAAATTAGCTCTGGGGAGAAACTACTGAAAGCAGCCCATTCTATATTTATGACTCCTATCTACAGCAATGAACAAAGGTTCTGTCAACAGACTGACTCCACAACCCAAACCAGATAAATAGGTGTGAAGTAGCACCATTGTAACAGAATGGCCCCCATCCAGATGCTAACAGATAGCAATGGTTTCTATATCCTGGACCATTGTGTGGTCACACCAGGGGAGACAGCCCTTTGTCATCTGCCAGACCCTCAAATATGATGAATTTTTACCTCTGGAGAGAGGGGAGATCAACAGAAGACAATAGAAAGCCAGTTCCAGCCAGAGGCTGAGATACAGTCCAGCTAAGCTGAAGAACCCTGCTGAATAACAACTTGAATGACCACTACAGCAGAAAAATTGCAAGGTGACAGACTCTCCATCTGTGTGAGTAAACCAAATTCACACCACCAACTTTAGGCTGAGTTTTAACCCACAGAAGTCGACAACACTGCAGCAACTTCAAGACGAGGAACATTCAGGCCTGCAACACAATTATAAAGTTTCCTCCCAAAAGAAGCTGAAGGTTCTTAAGCAATGGACTATTGTATCGTAATTTGGACCTTAATTGCATCCTACCCTTTTCTCTCTATTCTTGTGGGTGCATGTGTGTGTGAATGCGTGTGTGGGTGAGGTTATGACCATTTTGGGAAATCGTTTATAAATAAGTTATCTATCTATTTTTAAAGGAAACGTCTTGTTTGTTTATTTGACCCTAAAAACACTTGGGGATTAACGCACCATTTTTAACAAAACACTGTTTGCAGTCAGTTGGGAGGTTAAAAGTGAAAGCCACCCACACCACTTACAACCTGTCTAACAATAGAGTAGTGGAACAACACTTGATCTGGTTGCTCTGCCTCTCCTAAAACTTAGCCAAGTAGTTATTGTATTTGCTCCATTATAACAGTCAAGGAATGACATTGAAACTTCTTTATATACATCTACAACTGTAATTCTATACTTCTCTGTGAACTAAGTAGTAAATAGATTTTACATCCATAGTAAATATTCATTTGGTGGGTATATTGGGCTGTGCACACTAACTGCTCTAGTTTCTTCCAAAACGTGGAATGTTGCTGTCCATCGAGAGATATTGTGCATGTTCCTGTTACAAGTGCTTCCATTTTTTTATAAATTTTTTTGAGGACTTGGGTTTTAAAACTGAGGAGGATTCCATAGATACTAGAACTTTGTCTTTTTTTAAAAAGAGTTCATCAGAAGTTCTTTTGGACTTGGCTTGTAAACAACAATTACTGGAAGAATCAAGGCATGCTAAAAACAAGCCCTTACTGAAAGTCACCTGTCTTCATATAATTACCCAACAGGGATTTTTTGACTTGGGGAAAGATGTTTACAAAGAAGCGACAGGTTGAGATTTATAGGGATCAGGAGGCTTGACTCTTGTGACATATAAAAACAAGAAATGCTGGAACCACTCAGCAGGTCTGGCAGCATCTGTGGAAAGAAAAGCAGAGTTAAGGTTTCGGGTCAGTGACCCTTCTTCGGAACTGGCAAATATTAGAAATGTCAAAGGTTATAAGCAAGTGAGCCGGGGGTGGGGCAAGAGATAACAAAGGAGAAGGTGTAGATTGGACAAGGCCACATAGCTGACCAAGAGATCATGGAGCAAAGGCAAACAATATGTTAATGGTGTGTTGAAAGACAAAGCATTAGTACAGATGGGGTGTTAACAGACTGAAAATTGAACAGCCGCAAGTACAAACATGAAAAAAAAAGTGGGTAAGCAAACTGAACAAACTACAATGAAATGAAATAAACAGGAGAAAAAAATTGTAAAAAATGTAAAAAAAAAAAATAAAAATAAAAAAAATAACTAAAAATAAAAGTAAAATGGGGGGCCTGTCTGCTCTGAAATTATTGAACTCAACGTTCAATCCAGCAGGCTGTAGTGTGCCTAATCGGAACATGAGATGCTGTTCCTCGAGCTTGCGTTGATGTTCAGTGGAACACTGCAGCAAGCCCAAGATAGAGATGTGAGCATGAGAGCAGGGGGGAGTGTTGAAATGGCAAGCAACCGGAAGCTCAGGGTCCTGCTTGCGGACTGAGCGGAGGTGTTCCGCAAAGCGGTCACCCAGTCTGCAATGTGGTCTCCTCTACATTGGGGAGACCGCATTGCGAGCAGTGAATACAGTATACTACATTGAAAGAAGTACAAGTAAATCACTGCTTCATCTGAAAGGAGTGTTTGGGGCCTGGGGTCGTGTGGAGAGAGGAGGTAAATGGGCAGGTATTACACCTCCTGCGATTGCAGGGGAAGGTGCCATGGGACGGGGATAAGGTGGTGGGGGTAATGGAGGAGTGGACCAGGGTGTCGCGGAGGGAACGATCCCTTCGGAATGCTGACGGGAAGGGAGGGGAAGATGCGTTTGGTCGTGGCATCACGCTGGAGGTGGCGGAAATGGAGGATGATCCTTTGGATATGGAGGCTGATGGGGTCGAAAGCGAGGACAAGGGGATCCCTGTCACGGTTCTGGGAGGGAGGGGATGGGGTGAGGGTCGAGGTGTGGGAAATGGGCCGGACACGGTTGAGGGCCCTGTCAACAACAGTGGGGCGGCGGGGGGGGGGGGGGGGAATCCTCGGTTGAGGAAAAAGGAGGTCATATCAGAGTCCTGTGACATTGTTTTTGGTTTTGCTTTGGACAGTGAGTTGGTGATATGGACAGTGTTAAAAAGACATTTGGAGAAAACTTGCCAAGAGAGCAAACCCCAACTCCGTCTGTTCCAGCTCTTTGAAAAGCCTGCCAGTTTGCATCTCTGAGAAGTTCAGAGAAGCAAGTGTAAGAAACTGCCTGAAGCCCCTGTTGCTACATTTTTCCTGGAAAGCCTGCCCAAACTGATCTTCAACATCGCCAGAAAAGAACTGTTCTAGGAAGATCCCAGTGACAGCCATCTACGTGTGTCTGTGTCCTAAGGTCAATAGGGAACGTTTATATTGCAGTCTGTGTTTATGCCGTGCTTTGTTACTGGTTAAGGCGTGTTCTATAATTTATGTTTTTGTTTATTAAAGAAACCTGGTTGGTGTCTTTTATTCTGGGATAAAAATAGAGTCTATGATCGACCGTATCGGTATCTGGGAAAAAATGTAAATATATGTTGTGACCTGTGGAGACGTGGAACTGGAAAACGGTGCACTCCTCCCACCTTGGTCATAACACTGTATCCAAGCAATCAGTTCAATGATGCTGGAACATCACATTATGTGGCTAGTGTGACCTAGTCAGGGTGAGTAATGGGAAGAACATCAGTAACTATGCAGTCATTAGTCCAGGATGTGTGTCATTCTAACTATCACTGAGTCCCACCTCAACTCAATTCCTACAGGTGGTATTAGCACTAAGCAAAAATATCTAGTCTTTTTTTAAAAAAAAAAACCCCACAAAACATCAATAAAAAGCAAGCAAGGGATTACTAGTTGAGAGTATATCATTGTTATTTAATGCAAGTACATGTAATTTTCACATAATCTAGTCAAAATGTCCCTGTTTGTCTTTTGTCAGTTCTCTGAAAGCTAAGGCTGTACACTGTTCAAATCTACTATCTTGCATCTTTTGTCTATTCCATCTATATGAGTTGCATGAAATGTGAAGCAGCCATTCACCACTTTACTGAGAGAAAATTTGATAAGTTTAAAGAGCTGATCATGGCAGCAAAGGCTCCAGCATCAAAGGAAATTTCACTTACCCCATGAGAGAGGATAAGCTGCTGTAGCTGGCAGTACAAAGAAGCATTCTATTCACATGAAAGTGTGGCAAATCTATTTTATTTAGGGAAGCAGAAAAATCTGTCATTTCCATCATCATGTAGCTTGTAAGGGACATGGTGCACGTTAACGCTGTCTACATCATGCTGTGTGTTTGCAACCAGAAAAATGTTTAGCAAACAGTTTTTCATGAAAAAAGTACCTTTTAATCTTCGAGCAGATGATTAAAGTCTAAGGTAATGAACCAAATATTTGGAAGTAATTAGTGTGATTCTGAAGATGAGGAAAACCGGTTACGCTCAGTGTGAGGACTGTTTTCACCTTGATTGTTTGGAAATTTTCGTTTGTGCTTTATGACACCACTCGAGAGCTGTGAACCCACAAATGAAACTGTCAAGCTGGCAGATGAGTTCTGAAAAGAAGAACTGTTCCACCGAGCAAATAGAAACAAAGTAAATGGGATACACAGTGACGGAGAATTTAACACAATCTCTCAACCGATAAATTACTAAGTTGTGAGCCACAAAAAACTTTCGTGTGAGGGAATAAACTTGGGATTCTACTGTTTTGTTTTGTCATGGTGCTTTTGGTGAGTTGCAGCAGTCTGGAGGGATAGGTAAAAGACAAGGTGCTGCAATTAAAGTACATGGGCCTAAGGGAAGAGCTTAAGCTACTGAATATATTGTTTGTGGCTTTCTGATTTTAAAATATTATCTCAATTCCTGATTTTTCTTTTGCAAGCACATTGAGATACTTACCATTTGTTGCTCTTTCTCCGCTTGTACAAAGAATGAGTTACAACAATAACATTAACCAGAACCAGCAAACCAACAACTACCGCTAAACCCACAACCGCTTTAAACAATATTGACTTAGAGCTTGTATCCTCGGAGCCTGAAAAGACAAAACAGAATATTAATAAGAACTGAAGTACTTGAATATGCATAAGGTATCGAGCATATTAGAATACTGGTACAAATCTTTAATGAAATATGGCTAGAAGCTTCATGAAGTGGCAGGAATTTTGTGCAACTCATTGAATACAGGTGTGTGGCAAAAGAATAGAAAATATGTTCCAATCTAATAGCTCGTTAGTTTGAAATCCATTGGAGAAAAATATAAAGGAAGAAATTCAAAGGTATTTAACAAACAAATGCAACAATTCAAAATCATTGGATTTATGAAAGGCTGATCATGTTAAATAAATTAATCAATTCTCTGCAGATGTGATTGAATAGAATTGATGCATGATGCTAATGCTTCAGACACATAGATATACTGTTTGTGCATATGTGTATGTAATCCTTTTCAGAAAGGATTTGATTGTCAAAAGAAACTTATACTGGTGTCTTTGTGGGGGTGGTGGGGGGGGGGGGGGAGGGGGAGAGAATGGATTAGTAAATTGAATAAGCAAAGGAAGTGATCAATGATAGTTGACCTAATTGTATCTCCGATCTTGAGGGTACTCTTCTCATCGATCAGTGATGCTGTTTTGATGGTGTTTAAAACCGTCTTCATGAGCTGAATATCTAAATTTGCAAAAAGCACCAGGTTGTGTGGGAAGGTGAAGCTTTAGGAACAACAAAAGCAAAATATATAAAACCTTGTACATGGGGCAGATAGGATTTAATATTTAGGAACAAAATATTTGAGTCCAATATTGAATATTGGAGTTTGCAAGTTCTCCTTGTGTCTGCGTGGGTTTCCTCCGGGTGCTCCGGTTTCCTCCCACAAGCCAAAAGACTTGCAGGTTGGTAGGTAAATTGGCCATTATAAATTGTCACTAGTATAGGTAGGTGGTAGGGAAATATATAGGGACAGGTGGGGATGTCTGGTAGGAATATGGGATTAGTGTAGGATTAGTATAAATGGGTGGTTGATGTTCGGCACAGACTCGGTGGGCCGAAGGGCCTGTTTCAGTGCTGTATCTCTAATCTAATCTAATCTAAAAAGGCTGATGGATATTGCTACTAGAGGTGGGAAATATAATTGCAAAAGAAACTATATATTTAACAAGTGGAGTCACAGAACAGATGTTCAATTTAAATTTGTCAGCAGAATGCAATATTGTCCCACAACGTTATCATCCTAATAATTGTTTTCTGTCCTGATTGCATTGTTATGTGTGTTATCAAAGGAGAATGGTTGAGCTTTTTTTTTGCAGTTCCTTACCATTGGTGTTTTCCTGATAGTAGTTCAACATTCTTTGGGTATTTTCCAATGATCCATTGTTTGGCTGAGGCTGAATCTTAAGAAGTTCACACATTAGTGAATAAATGTTGACACTTTCGAATGGCTCGGCCAAATAATTCTTTTTGAAATCTGGACCAAATGCACGAAAAATCATTTTCATGTCCATATACTGATTATCAAACCCATGCTCGCCTTTGTTAGACTGGAATTTGAATCTCTGACGAAAGAAAAAGGGTGCACAAATATCAATATGGTAGGATGTGGGAGAGAACATTGAGGAAATGTTGCATGCCATGGAGTTCAGATACCGTAAACTGCAAGCATGATGCTCCCATGGTTCATCGGTGCCCCTTAAACCCCAGATATGTTTCCAGAAGTAATGCTATCTTCTTTATTTTGTAATTAGAATGTAAACATCAATATACAAGAGAAGGAAGTTTAGCAGCACAGAAGGGAAATGTGTCAAATATCAAACAAAATGGAATCCTACCATCTGGCTCAGGGTAAAAAATATGAAGTTTTATGAGTTGATGTAAAGGAACATCATGGTTTATAGAAAAAATTCCAATATCAGAAAATGCAAACTGGTTGAAAATTTGCATAATAATTATAATCACTGTTCTCACTTTAGTGCTTCAGTTCTCTGTCTGAACTAAATGATTGCCTAAATATGAATGAATTAACCTTAGAGATGTTGAAACTAGGCCCTTTATTGCTGCAGATCCTCAGTGATTCTTGTGTTTTCAGTTTCATTCAAGTAAGGGGCTGAAACCTTTGGCACAATTCTTAGAAAACAAAACTTTCGGGTGGCAAGTGTAAGGAACCTGTTTTTGTTTCTTTCCAGCTTCATCGTACCCCTGCTAGCTCTCAGTAGAAAAGATTACAAATCCAGCTATGTTTTTTTCTGATCGTGTAATGGATTCTCATGACATTTACAAGGGAAATTGTGCCGCAGACCCCGGAACTATTTTAATTTCTTTGATTTGATGGATGCAATTGAAGTCAAAAGCTAGGGAGAATTATAGAGAATATAAGTGAGTACATTTTTTAGTTTGATGTGTAAACCATTTTTACTTTTGATGGTACTATATTTTTAATCAACATATTAACGTATTGTGCACATCCCAACTTGATACTTATTAAGCATAAGTGTGTATAGAACTAACAGCACAGGAACAGGCTATTGAGCAGAACTGTTCTTTGCTCGTGTTTATGCTCCATACAAGCAGCCTCCCAACCTACTACTTCAAACAATATCTGCATATCCTTCTATTCCTTTCTCCTTCATTTACTTATCTAGTATCCACTTAAATGCATCTATGGTATTCACCTCAAATATTCAGTGGTAGCGAGTTGTACACGCTCAACACTGTTAAAAGATTTCAGTGTTACTGGGTTGCTGTCCCTGAATTTTGTGAATCAGCATACCAGTTAAGGCAACACAAATGCAATTCTTATGTAATGACATTATCTCACTAGTATATAATCTACTAACATTGTCAGAGCTGCTTTAAATATTATTGTATGATAAACCATTTCATGAGTGAAAATTGGTACGTGAGGCAATATTGACAACTGCCAGTCTGATTTAAAGACTATGAGGAAAAAGCTTACACATGGCATACAGTAACACTGTGCTACTCCACAACACAGCCATAAATTGCCTGTGTCTTTACACTTATGTAAAAAATGAAAGAATATTTGATGGAACAGATGGCACCAAACCTCAAACAAAGTTTCAAGGATCCCATTGTCTCAAGTTTCATGTAGGTACAATAAAAAGTGATCTTTATCAGGATTCCAAAAAGCAGTCTATTTGTGTATGATTGAAGTGTGTGTAACCATCTTGCTATCATGCAGCCACTTTTGGATTGTAGCCACTTAGCAAAATGCAGGGAGGGGAGTATCTGCCATTGCTTTTCACCATTTGCAAATTAAGCACAGAATATACATATTAAGAATCTTACAGCTACCCACACTTCCTGTTATCTTCACTGTAAGTTCTTAGGTCATTATCATAGATATACACTCTCCCTAGTGCTGTTACCTTCACTGGTAGGAGGATGTAATCATAGCCAACAACAATTTGTATCTGTATAGTGCCTTTGATGTAATAAAATGTCCGAAGGTGCTTCACGGGAGGATTATCAAACAAAATTTGACACTGAACCACATAAGGAGATTTTAGGGCAGATGACTGAAAGCTTGGTCAAAAAGGTAGGTTTTAAGGAGTGTTTGAAAGGAAAAGAGAGAGGCGGAGAGGTTTAGGGAGGGAACTGAGCTTAGGGCCCAGGCAGCTGAAGGAATGGCCACCAGTGGTAGAGGAATTAAATTCAGGGATGCTTAAGAAGCCAGAATTAGAGGAGTGCAGAAATCTGAGTTGTAGGGCTGGAGGAGATTAGATTAGAGATGGAGAGGCCATGGAAGGATTTGAAAACCAGGATGCAAATTTTAAAATTGAGACGTTGCTCATTTGGGAGTCAGTGTAGATAAGCAACCACAGTGTGATGGCTGAACGTGACCTAGTATGATTTAGGGCGCGGGCAACAGAGTTTTGGATGATCTCGAGTTTATGGAGGGTGGAAGATGGGAAGTCGGCGAGGAGATTGTTGGAATAGTTAAGTCTAGAGATAGCAAAAGCATGTATGAGGGTCTGAGCAGCAGATGAGCTGAGGCAGGTACAGTTACAAAGATGGAAGTAGGTTGTCTTAGTAATGATGTGGATATGTGTTTGGAGGCTCATCTCGGGATCAAATACAACACCAATGTTGTGAACAGTCTGGTTCAGTCTCAGACAGTAGCGAGAGAAGAAGGATGGAGTCAGTGACTGGGGAATGGAGTTTGGGGGCGGGAAATGAACACAATGGCTTAGGCCTTCCCAATGTTTAGTTGGAAATTTCTGTCCATCTGTATTGATCATCACTTTTCTTTTTATTTGTTCATGGGATGTGGGCATCACTGGCTAGGCCAGCATTTATTGTCCCTCCCTAATTGCTCATGAGAAGGTGGTGGTGAGCTGTCTTCTTGAACTGCTGCAGTCTATGTGGGGTAGGTACACCAACAGTGCTGTTAGGAAGGGAGTTCCAGGATTTTGACCCCGTGACAGTGAAGGAACGGCGATATAGTTCCAAATCAGGATGGTGTGCGACTTTGGGAATTTGCAGGTGGTGGTGGTGGTGATCCCATGCATCTGCTGCCCTTGTCCTTCTAGGTGGTAGAGGTCACGAGTTTGGAAGGTGCTGTCTAAGGAGACTGCAGTGCATCTTGTAGATGGTACACACTGCTGCCACTGTGCATCAGTGGTGGAGGGAGGGAATGTTTGTGGATGGGGTGCCAATCTAGCGGGCTGCTTTGTCCTGGATGGTGTCGAGGTTCCTGAGTGTTGGAGCTACACCCATCCAGGCAAGTCACACTCCTGACTTGTGCCTTGTAGATGGTGGACAGGCTTTGGGGAGTCAGGAGGTGAGTTACTTGCAGCAGGATTCCTATCCTCTGATCTGGTCTTGTAGCCATGGTATTTATATGTCCACTCCAGTTCAGTTTCTGGTCAACGGTAACCCCCAGAATGTTGATAGTGGGGGATTCAGCAATGGTAATGCCATTGAATGTCAAGGGGAGATGGTTAGATTATGTCTTGTTGGAGATGGTCATTGCCCGGCACTTGTGTGGCGCGACTGTTACTTGCCACTTATCAGCCCAAGCCTGGAGATTGTCCAGGTCTTGCTACATTGCTACACGGACTGCTTTAGTATCTGAAGAGTCGTGAATGGTGCTGAACATCGTACAATCATCAGCGAACATCCCGACTTCTGACCTTCTAATTGAAGTAAAACCTGGCTAACCGACCCGGACCCAACTATATGTGTTGGTCATGTCTATAATTCCGAGTCCAGCATTCGGGCTTGGGTCAGGTCAGGCTGGACAGTACTGCCTCCGGGAACTCTCGGGATCAGGCACACCCACGATTTCCCACAACTCCATCTGCAGGAATAGTCTGCTGCTGGAATGGATGAACAGGATCACAAGTATTTCCATTTGTACAAGATAGAGCACAAAAAAATGTTTGATATCATTAAATTTATTGTGAGATTCAGGTCGGGTTTCAATTTTATACCCGAGCAGGCCTTTAGATTGAAGGAAGGTCATTGATGAAGCAGCTGAAGAGGGTTGGGCTGAGGAAACTACCCTGAGGAACTCCTGCAGTGATGTCCTGGAGCTGAGATGACTGACTTCCAACAACCACAACCTTTGTGCGAGGTATGACTCCAACCAGCGGAGTGTTTTCCCCCTGATTCCCATTGACCTCAGTTTTGCTAGGGCTCCTTGATGCCATACTCGGTCAAATGCTGCCTTGATGTCAAGGGCAGTCACTCTCACCTCACCTCTTGAGTTCAGCTCTTTTGTCCATGTTTGAACCAAGGCTGTAATGAGGTCAGGAACTGAGTGGCCCTGGCGGAACCCAAACTGAGCGTCAGTGAACAGGTTATTGCTAAGCAAGAGATGCTTGATAGCACTGTCGACGGCACCTTCCATCACTTTACTGATGATTGAGAGTAGACTGATGGGGCGGTAATATGCCGGGTTGGACTTGTCCTGTTTTTTGTGTACAGGACATACCTGGGCAATTTTCCACATTGCTGGGTAGATGCCAGTGTTGTAGCTGTACTGGAACAGCTTTGTAAAGGGCACAGCAAGTTCTGGAGCACAGGTCTTCAGTATTATTGCCGGAATGTTGTCAGGTCCCATAGTCTTTGCAGTATCCTGTGCCTTCAGTCATTTCTTGCTATCACGGGGAGTGAATCGAATTGGCTGAAGTCTGGCATCTGTGATGCTGGGGACTTGAGGCTGAAATGAATCATCAACTCGGCACTTCTGGCTGAAGATTGCTGCAAATGCTTTAGCCTTGTCTTTTGCACTGATGTGCTGGGCTCCCCCATCATTGAGGATGAGGATATTTGTGGAGCCACCTCCTCCAGTTAGTTGTTTAATTATGCACCACCATTCATGGCTGGATGTGGCAGGACAGCAGAGCTTAGATCTTATCTGTTGGTTATGGGATCTCTTAGCTCTGTCTATCGCATGCTGCTTATGCAGTTTGGCATGCAGGTAGTCCTGGGTTGTAGCTTCACCAGGTTGACACCTTATTTTGAGGTATGCCTGGTGCTGCTCCTGGCATGCCCTCCTGCACTCTTCTTTGAACCAGGGTTGATCCCCGAGCTTGATGGTAATGGTAGAGTGGGAGATACGCTGGGCCATGAGGTTACAGATTGTTGTTGAGTGCATTTCTGCTGCTGCTGATGGCCCGCAGCGCCTCAAGGATGCCCAGTTTTGAATTGCTAGATCTGTTCGAAATCTATTTAGCACGGTGGTAGTGCTACACAACAAGATGGAGGGTATCCTCAATGTGAAGATGGGACTTAGTGGCCACCACACAGTCCTTGTGGAGACAAATAGTCATGACCGGGTGAGGATGAGGTCAAGTATATTTTTCCCTCTTGGTTCCCTCAGCACCTGCTGCAGACCCAGTCAAGCAGCTATGTCCTTTCAGACTCTGCCAGCTTAGTCAGTAGTGGTGCTACTGTGCCACTTTTGGTGATGGACATTGAAGTCACCCATCCAGAGTACATTCTGTGCTTATGCTACCCTCAATGCTTCCTACAAGTGGTGTTAAACATGGAGGAGTACTGATCCATCAGCTGAGGGAGGGGCTGGTGCGGTAGGTGGTAATCAGCAGGAGGTTTCCTTGCCTATGTTTGACCTGATGCCATGAGGCTTCATGGGGTCTGGAGTCGATATCGAGGACTCCCAGAGCAACTCCCTCTGGACTGTATACCACTGTGCTGCCACCTCTGCTGGGTCTGTCCTGCCGGTGGGACAGGACATACCCGGGGATGGTGATGGCAGTGTCTGGGACATTGCCTGTAAGCTATGGTTCAGTGAGTAGTTTTCTAAAAGGCACCAGTGAAGAAGAGAGGGTCAGCTATATTCTTCTGTGGGCAGGAGATAAAGGATTAAATATGTTCAATAGCTGGGACCTAAGTGAAGAAGACAACAGAACACAAAACATTTTTCAAAAATTCAGCACCTATCTCCTGCCAAAGTCAAACCATCAATCTATCAATATGAATTTCAAGGCCTCAGACAGGAATAGGTGAGCCTATTGATAGTTTTGAGACAAGATTGAAAAATCCATCCAGAAAATGTAAGTTTAAGGCCACAGATGAAAGGCTTATAGATCAGCAAATTTGGGGTTCTACACACCCTGAAGTACAAAAAGCTCTAATTGGAAAGGACAAGCTCACAATATCACAGACTGTAGACATTGCCAGAGCACGTGAAACCACAAGCATACAGATGAAGACACTGATTACCCAAATGCTAGCCTTCAGTTAATCCAAGAGAAAGGCAGCAGGGTTGATTCAGTGAAACAGCAACAAAAGGATGCACACCAGACAGAGAGAAAGATGAAATAAAAACAAGAAATGCTGGAACCACTCAGCAGGTCTGGCAGCATCTGTGGAAAGAGAAGCAGAGTTAACGTTTCGGGTCAGTGACCCTTCATCGGAACCCTAGAGAGAAAGATGTGTAGGAGTAGTGGATGACTACATGAATTCACAGACAGAAGGGAATGTTCCGCATATGGATCAATCTGTAAAGATTGCAGAAAGGCCAATCACTGGGAAAAGATGTGTAGAACAAGGCAAGAAGGTGGTAGACGAGTCACCAGAGACAGGACAACAACAGGACGAATGAGTAGGAAAAGATACCAAAACATCCTTACTCTGGAAGATGATGATGAGTTTGAGAACACGATAGACATAGGAACCATACAATTGCATGAAATGTCTGAATGCAATAGTTTCCGGAGAAAAGAAATTCACATGACCATTTAGATCAGGAAGAGGATGAGAAATAAGTCCACAATGATAAATCTGAAGGTGAAGCTTGATACCGGAGCACAGAGTAACAACATCCCACTCAGACTGTACCAGACGATCTTGCCTGAAAATTTGGAAGAAAATGGTTATTCAAGGAAATGTGCTCTGAAACTGAACAGCATCATGCTAACAGCATACAGGAAACTGAGGCTCGACAGCTAGGAACAACCCAAATCAGAGGGACGCACAAAGGAAAAGATGTTAACTGTATCTTCTACGCCACTGAAACAGATGGTCCTGCTATCCTGGGGTTGAGCAGTTGTGAAGAGCTGCAGATTATCTCAGTAAACCATGAGGTGAAGGAGGCAACACTGAGGGTTGAAGATCATACACTCATTGAAAAGCACCCTCTAATCAGAAGCAAAAACGATCTAGATACAAATATACTCAATGTTTTGATGAGATGGTTGGATGCTTTGAAGAATTTGAATATCACATCACTATTGACCTAGTGATGTACCAATGATTCATTCCCCACGCAAAGTACCAATCGAACTAAATGGAAAGCCTGAAAGAGAGCTCCAAGAGATGGAAGAAAAGAGGGAGATCCCAGAGTCTCAGAGCCTTCAGATTGGGTAAATTCCATTGTGCTGAGAGAGAAGCCAAATGGACAATTAAGAATTTGCCTGGATTCCAAAGATCTTAATCAAGCAATAAAGAGGAATCGCTCCCCTATTCCAATACTGGAAAAGATCACACCAGCATGGGCAGGGGCAAAGTTTTCAGCAAGCTTGATGCCAGGAATGGCTACGGGGACGTGAAGCTAGATGAGCAATCTTCTGAGACTCAAACATCATACATCATTGAGACTGAAACTGGTAAGCAAATAAGAAGGAACAGAGTCCATATTTGGACTACACCTGAGCTGGAAAAACAGAAAAAAACCATCAACACCTGAAATATCATTGTCCAGCGAGGCAACATTACCAGCAAGTGACTAACATTAGCAACATTACATTAGTACATTAACATTAGCAACAGCAAGCGCGACTCTGACAACACCAGGAGAAACATGCACAACATCGCTTGTGCAGCGTGCCAACTCACCACTGAGAGTGATGAATGCCAATTGGTGATTATACAAACATAAGCATTAGGAGCAGGACTGGGCCACTCGGCCCCTCGAGCCTGCTAACTTATGGGAGCCAGAAGACATACCACATTCCCTCAACATTCAACTGGTCTTTGGCTACAGGAAGTGCTTCCTGCAGGTGTGCACTCATTTTCTTGGCAGTTGCCATGACTCCTTCATCCTCCGGCAGTCCAAGGAGCCGCACACTTCATTCAACACCACCACCCCCCCCCCCCCCCCCCCCCCCCCAACCTATGTGGATGGATTCTGGGGGCAAGGGTTACCCCTTGAAGAGATGGCTACTCACCCCTGTATGTGACCTCGAGATGAAGCCACAAAGGCACTACAACGAAACCCATCTGCCCACAAGAATCACCATCGAAGAGGCCACCGGGCTTCTGAAGATGAGAGTTCCGGTGCCTGGATCAGCCGGGTGGCACCCTGCAGTACACTCCTGCAAGGATCTTGTGCATTGTGGTAGCCTGCTAGGCTCTCCATAACATGGCCCTCCAGAGAGATGTGGACCTTGAAGGTAAGGCCCTGGATGGACACAGCTCATTGGAGGAAGAGGAGGAGCAGGATGTGGATGAGGTAGGATCAGGACCCAGAAACAGTCCCGACGCCTGTTTCCCAACTGCGGAAGGAAAATCAGGCCCTAAATGTGGGTCCGCTAACCTCACGTGTTTCACAATAACAATATTACTTCGTAAGAGTATTCCATTATACTTCTGCCTATATCCTCTGAAATACTTTCCTCATCAATTGTTTTCACACTGTGGGGACTGTTTTAATGATTAATTCCATTCGTTTCCTAAACCATTTTCAGTTCTTCACGTTTTTGCATTTTACTGCATAGCTGTCCTAATATCAATTAGTATATATGTATCAACATAGGCATTCTATTTGTCAATAATTTACAATCTATTTCCGTGAGGGGCTTTATGTAGGACTTCCACACTTTTAAGAAACCTGTTTAAATACTTAAAATATAATTATTTTCCTCAGCTCTTAAAAGATGTTTGGCAATTATCTTTTTATGTTTGGGAGATGAGCCACTTGCAGTAAATTATCAGCTAAAAGTTTGTTTTCTGTAGCAGGCAAGGCATTGGATACCTAATCTCTCAATTCTGCAGTAGAGGGCTGTCAAGAGTCAGTCAGTCATTTCCCAGCAGAAAACAACACTTTAGCAGCCAAATTAACTTGAGTTTGAGCAGCTTATGTGTGTGTGCATAGAAGAAACTGTTCAAACTAAATGGAACAGCTGAGAAAGGAACCAAACCTGGGTGAGTCATATGCTACAAAAACTTTCCAGCCTGTTGGTTATTCATGCTGCAGGTAGAAAGTGGTCTCATTTAAGTGAGATATAAAATCCTATTAAGGGATCTAATTCACCTTCAAAGCACTAATATTTGAAGTGATTATTACCCTTTCCCCCCCACCTGATTGCTTGATACAGCTTTGAAATGTAAAATTACTTGCGATGGTATTGCTATTTTGGGGGGGGAGAGAACCCTTTACTTTCTAAATATCTGCCTTTCTGTTCTTGTGTTGTATTCAAATGTAACTCACTCTTGCAATGATAACCTTGCCTTATCTCCCTCCACATTTTCTTCCTGTTTTTGTCCTCTTTAGAGGTAGTATTAATAATGTGATGCTTAACTTATTAGCTTATAGTTACTGGTTTATAGTGACTGAATATGTAAAATTCAGTTTTTATTACATGTAATTCTGGCAACTTTAGTATTGTTTTGGGAGTTGCATTAGTTGATTCTACTAATAATTCCTGTGAAAACTCCACACAAATGGCCTTGATTGTATTGCTGTTCACTTCCAGCTGGACACCAGCTGAAACCAATTGCAGGAGTTGTAGCTGGTACCCACTGTTTGAACTGGCCTGTTTTAGGCAGCTATATCAAAGGAAAAATCCGAACATGCTCTGACCTATCTGTCTCTTGGTCCCCCTCACCCATTGCCATAGTCCTCATCCATTGCCTTTTCTTGTTCAGATCAGTAATTAAAATACATATCTCTGCATAATTGAGTTAAATGAAGAACAAGTGGATGAGGATTCAGTAAACCGATCTATTGGTAGTTTGCCTAGGCAGATGTCTGAATCAGTTTTAACTCCGATTCACCACTCAGCCCTCCTTTCTTTCCTCACGCCCCAACTTACCTAAATGTACCTCATTGGTCCAGAGCCTATTTTGGAAGGAAAAAAGTGTTCAGTAGGTTTATAGTGTGGATTGATCTGGATTTTTTAGAACAATCCAGCCTCCTTTTGTCACACAAGGTAGATATTAGTGATTTTTTGTTTGTCCTAATCTCCCCTGATTGTTTCCTTTACCTTTGGCATTTAGAACAACTCCATCTGTTATTGCATTAACCCTTTGCACTCAATTTAGATAAATAATTGCTATTCAGTAATGTTATCTCTGTCTGTTGGTAAAGCCTGTCTGTATGAGCATCATTGAGGTGCCATAATAACTGCACTGTTTACACTAGTAATGGTACTATGTTCAGATGTACTCTGGATAGATTTAGTGTTGAAATTGGCAGTAGAAAGCTACCTATTCTGCCTAAATTGGATTGTAATGATAATTACTCCGATCTGATTTGACCTTATTTTCGTTTAAAAAGGCCCAGTCTTGGCTTTACTAAACCTGCAGAGATGAATAGTCTTCATTTTCAAAGATATTTTTTAAATTCAATTTTACTGGAATAAAAGCAAAATACAGCAGATGCTGGAAAAACTCAGCAGGTCTGGCAGCATCTGTGGAGAGAGAAGTAGAGTTAATGTTTCAGGTCAGTGACTCTTCATCAGTCTGCTTCTCTCTCCGCAGATGCTGCCAGACCTGCTGTGTATTTCCAGCATTTCTTGTTTTTATTTCTATTTTACTGGAGTTGTTAAATGAAATACTTGGTTTGCACAAAATAACCTCCACTTATATAGTGGCTTTAACATAAAGTTTAGTTTAGTATAGAGATACAGCACTGAAACAGGCCCTTCGGCCCACTGAGTCTGTGCCGACCATCAACCACCCATTTATACTAATCCTACACTAATCCCATATTCCTACCACATCCTCACCTGTCCCTATATTTCCCTACCACCTACCTATACTAGGGGCAATTGCTAATGGCCAATTTACCTATCAACCTGCAAGTCTTTGGCACATGGGAGGAAACCGGAGCACCCGGAGGAAACCCACGCAGACACAGGGAGAACTTGCAAACTCCACACAGGCAATGCCCAGAATTGAACCCGGGTCGCTGGAGCTGTGAGGCTGCGGTGCTAACCACTGCGCCACTGTGCTGTCCATGACCCACGTTGCTTTACAGAGGCGTATTGAAACTAGTTGCCAATCTAGGAAAAGTGAGATTAGGGGGATTGAGCAAAATGTGGTCAAAGGAGGTTTTGATGAGGTTTGTAAAGGAGGAGAAAGCAGTGGCAGGACAGGAGTTTTGAGAAGGAACGAGCATGGAAATAAAATAGGGATGACTGCACAAGGCTACTTCATCTGATATACCTGACTGCGTCACTGTTAGAACTAATCTAATCACCAACTTGGTTTCATGTTTTGTTAGTTAAATGATATACATCAAAGACATAGACTGCCTGGATGTGTGCTGTAGAAAAACACTCCATTGTAAATTCCAACCTGTTTTGCAATCCCTTTTTCCATGAATGATCACCATCATAATCATACAACCTATCTAGTTCCCTCCCAATCCTAAATAGATATTTTATACTGGTTCTGTTAATGTACTCACCCCATGAACAACGTAACCGAGATCACCATACAAGATAATAGGGAGAATTCTGTTGTTGTTGGAATATCGAAGTCTTTTTGGAAAATCTTCTTTCTTAAAAACATTCAGATGAGGATGGGCACCTTTCAGAGCTTGGTACACTTTTTCCAACCTTCCTTCTTTAGGTAATAACATGCCAACAGGTCCATAATCAAGTAATTCAAAATCATTGTCTTTGAATGAAAAGTTGGAGAATTTTGACAGCAAAATTTCATTCACTGCTGGCTCTTTCAGCACAGTAGTCATTCCATGATCAGCAGTAATGATAACATTGAGTTTGGATTTCAAGCCATAGCTTTCAATACATTGCAATAAATAACCTACTGTTCTGTCCACTTGACGCACCATGTCTTTTCTCTGTTCTGAGTCAGGTCCATTTCTGTGGCCAGCTCCATCTGGTTCACCAAAGTAGAGTGAGATGAAATCCAGATCCTCCACAGTGAACCATTTCATTACCATGTTGATGTTTTCTCTCCAGGCTGTTTCATTGTCATACTTGTAGAATGGAGGCTCTACTACTTTCAGGAAAATATTCTCCTCTTCATAGCTGGGTTTGGTTGCAGGGAAGTGAACAGAACCTGTCTTTAAACCCTTTGGGGAAAAAAAACATATGGGTACAATGATCTATGAATAATAACTCATTTATATATCTCTACGGTAATGTTGCTCAGGTCCTATTCATCTGCTGAGCTTGCCATGCAAAGTTGAACTCGGAATCTGACCACTGTGTAGGGAAAATAGCAATGTGAGACTCCTTGGAGAAGGCAGTCTCACTTTGTTTTGGTTTGATGCTACCTGGGGTGTAACTTCATTGTGGTGTAAAGCTTGGTTTACAAACTGCTCATAGGACCGATTAGAATTTTTAAATATACCTAGCCTTAATTGAAATGCTTCGAGAGCTTCAGTTGGATTTTTTTTATGGGCCCTGATCCCGCAGTTGGGAACCCACATGTGCCAGTGCTTGGACCCGGGGATGATTTTCAAGGAGGTGGCCAATTAAGTGGCCGCCTCCTGGGAGCCCTGTCTGATTAAGAATGTAGGGTGGGCTCCCAAGGCTGGAGGGCCAATAGAAGGCCCTCTAGCACTGAGATTTCCTCAGGATGGAGGTGCCCTCTGAAGAGCTATCACAAATCTTTAAAAAATCAAAAAGGCCAAAGCTGCCAGATCATCGTCATGGAGGGACAACTCATCAGCTGGTAGCAGGTGTGGCCCTATGGCTATGGCAGGTTGGGCAGTGAGAGCATTCCCTAGTTGAATGGAGTGCTGGCCCCTCCTGGTCTACCGTCGGGAGGCTGCCTCCATCCATCGGCCATGTTTTGGCCTTAGCGGTTGGCAGGAGAAGGGCCTGCATCCAGCCAGTGTGTGCAGAGTGGCCTTAATAGGCACTTTATTTGGACTAATACACTATACCAACCCCCCCCCCCCACCACCACCTGCAGGTCCTGCTTCCATGAAAATTTACTGGCGGCGGGACCATGGCGGAAGACTGACTCAGTCGTGGGAAATTGTGTAGCGTAATGAAAATTCAGCCCCTGGTATTTTCCCACTACCCCAACCCCGCAATCGATCTTTAAATATCTGGGAGAAGAGTTCTGTACATGTATGTTTACTTCTACTTGCATTCCTCTGGGCATGGCATTTGGAATGTCTGTTAGTCAGGCAGAAGTGGTGCAATGCAAGGTGGATCCCATAATGTAGCCTCTGGTCTATCTCCAGTAGTTGCAGTGTAAAAACAGCCTTATTCATAGAAAGGAAACTAAAAAAAAATTGCCAGGAATGTCCACTTTCCCTTTGAAACTGTTTTTGTTTTCATCCTACATGTATAACTGTTGTTACAACCCTTGTGTATTTTGATTCATTTTTTTCAAAAAATGCTCTTTTTGTATCTTTCAAGATGTATCGAGTCTTATGTTTTTGGAAGCGATTACAGACATTTTAAAATGTGGCTTGCAGAACGCAATTGAATTTTAGCAGTTACTTATGTTAAATCAGGCAGATGCACATTTGGGGTAGACAGACCCTGAGGCAATTTTTCTCTGCTGCTCTAGAGTATGAAACATTTTTCTATATTAAGGAGTCATTTTCCCTCTACATATTCTACTACTTTAATTCTAAAAAAATTCTCCACAGAAAGAAACAATGGAAACTTTTTTTTCATTATGTTTAATTGTGTTGTGCCTATGCAAATTTGCTTCATGAAGAAAAAAAAATTGGCATAGAAATTAGCATGTACATTGTGAAGCAGGCACCTCAGACAGCAATATGGTGTGTGACACATGAACGTGCGCTTGTTCCACGGCAGATGTGCACTACCCACCATATTGGTAAAGGCTCCTATGTAGGCAACCAGGGTCTTGGCCCCTTGCATATGTTTGCATACACCAATTTGAGGCTCCCTTTGCAATATCTGTTTGCAACTGTCCACACCATGTGCCATGAAGTCAGTGTTCTCAGGAGCTTGGCAGCCAAACCAGCAGTTCTTAAAGGGACAGCTGGAGATTGCCACTGGAATGATATGCTTTAATTGTCTTTACTTGCCTTATTGTGGAGCTGGGAGACACTGGCTCCATATTAAAGTTGCTGCCGGCTATCATTTGTACCCCTCCTTCTCGCATAGATTTAGTTGAAATATTCTCATGTTATAGTTTACCTGTCGCTGGGCGGTGATCCAGATAGGCAGACTTCCATTGTCCCAGTACTCCGTGACAGCCTGTGTCTGGTAATATTGTTTTTTCTCTCCATTTGTTGTATTGAACCATATATTGTGGATCACACCATGAGTCTCTATATATCTTCCTGTAGAGAAAATAGATAATTTTCTTATTTTGTAACGCTGACAGACGTGCAAATCAAGATTCACCACCATTGAGCCAAAGTAATGAATAATACCTGTTTGTATTGCAGCTCTGTTCTAATACTTAGTGATTAACAACTTTTACCTTATTTATTTAATAGCAAACTTACCTACTTTATTCAAATTTTCCACAGAAGATCTTTGGGTGAAAGGTTGATTTAGTCATTACACCTGCACTGTTCTTACTGTTTCTGCTCAAGGAGAAGCAATTTTTACTGAATTGAATCATATTGTAAAGGGAAATAACTGAGCTGTTGCTAGTGTTGATCATCCATTGTGGTTTATACTTTCAACTGCTGCCCTGAAGCAGTGTGTAACTGACATTTTGTGCTGCAGCTCCTGACAAGTACCATTTTGATGCAAGAGATAGTTCTCATACATGTGACTTAGCACATCACTAAAGAAAAGGATTTGCACAAAATATCTGACCAATGTTGTCACAGACGTGCAGTTTGAAGGAGTAGTGCACAAGGGAGAATTGAGTAACATCAGTACCCGTTTAAGATTATAGGGAAATGTACTGAAAAACCCTTTCCTCTAAGTGGCAATGCTGGTATGTTTGTGATGGTATTGTGATATTTTTGTGTATAGTTATGCACAGCTGGCACAGACGCGATGGATTGAATGGCTACCTTCTGTGCATACATTTAATTGGAAGTTTTTGAAACATAGAAAAACATAAGATAACTGTATCCTAGAAACTATAAGCTGTTTTTTAAAAAAGGAAAGGATTTTACAGTGAATTGCTAAAATAAAGTTTGCTAAAGAGGAAAGGGATAATCACAATCTGAATTTAATGCATTAAAATAGATGACCAAAGTTCAATTATATTATCCTGGTACTCTTCGGGATGTGCCAATTGTTGGTAAAGTTGTATGTTGTATCTATCTGTCCCTTCTCTTTCTCTGCCTAACACATGCATCCTCACCTTGGAAGACACAGGCTTGAGGGAAAAAGATAAACTTTCTCTCTACTTTTTACGGTGAAATTGTTGAAACTGCTCTTCATGCTGACAAAAGAATTCCTCCCCAAGGTGTCAAAACCATGCTTTTAGTAAGTCAACAGGAATGATAAATATAGAAAATTGATCCCAAGTAATTCTAAGGCTGAAATTATGCTTTACAAATATGCATATTAATCCTTTACAATTGGCAATGCAGATAATAAAATAAATTTACAGCGAATGGGAATCATTTTACATATGGGCGGTGGGGTTGGGGGGGATAGTTACTCTTAACCAAGAGTTTCTTTTATCCAAGTTGGTTTTTAGTGTTTCCCTACTGTATTTAAAGAGAACAAGATTATCTCTATTACCAGAGCAGTCAGCTCTTTGATTATTGTGTTAATACAAGTGACACTGAAGAGGAGACTGTAAGAAGACTGTCTTGTAATATTAAGTGAAGACCTGTGGAGGAGTTGGATTTACAGATTTAATGCTGAGTAAATGAATGCCAAATTAGGGGATCATTCATAATGAAAGACAATATATGTAAGTGTGAAAATTACTATGGTTACACAGTGAGAAGACTGTAGTGTCAGAGATGGAGTTAGGTGTTACTTGACTAGTTATAGAAAGCGAATCCACAAATTGAAAACATTATTGGCAAGGAAAACAGAATTTGATGTTGCATTTTCAGAAAGGTAAGGGCTCCTTGGATGACGAAGGAGATAGAGATTATAATGAAACAGAAAAAAGGTGTATGATGCATGTTAGGTGAATTTTCCAAGTGAGAACCAGGCCATATACAATAAGTTGAGCGGGGAGGTGAAGAGGAAAATAAGACTGGCAAAGAGGGAACATGAAAATAGAATGGCAGTTAACAAAAGGGAACCCATAAAACTTCTACTGGCATGTAAATAGTAAACGGGTAGTAAGAGGGGGAGTGGTGCCTATTAAGGACAAAGAGGGTAATATATGCTTAGAGGCGCAGGGCAAGGCTAATATACTTAATGAGCACTTTGTATCAGTGCTCACCAAGGAAGAGGAATCTGACAAAATATCAGTAGAAATGGAATGAGAAGAGGCAATGGATAGGGTAAAAATTGAGAGGGTGGAGATACTAAAAAGGTTGGCTATGCTTAGGGTAGATAAGCCACCTGGCTTGCATCCCAGGTTGCTAAAGGAAGTGGGAGTGGAGAAAGTGGAAGGGCTTGTCATAATCTTCCATCTTCCCTGGATACAGGGGAGGTACCAGAGGATTGAAGAGTGGCAGATGTGACACCCTTATTCAAGAAAGGGTGTAAGGACAGTCCAAGCAACTACAGGCCAGTTAGTTTAACATCAGTGTTGGGTAACGTTTTAGAAACAGTCAAGGAAAAAAAACAGACACTTGGAGAGGTTTGAGTTACTTAAGGAGCGCCAGTCCAGATTTGTAAAAGGGCTTGTCTAATCTAATTGAATTTTTAAATGAAGTAATAAAGTTGATGAAGGGAATGTGGTGGATGTTGTCTATATGGATTTTAAGAAGTTTGATAAAGTACCACATAAAAGGCTGGTTAACAAAATTGAGGCTCATGGGACAGGAGGGTCAATGTCCAATTGGATAAAAAAAATTGGCTAAAGGACAGAAAACAGTGAGTCATGATAAACACAAGAAATGCTGGAACCACTCAGCAGGTCTGGCAGCATCTGTGGAAAGAGAAGCAGAGTTAACGTTTCGGGTCAGTGACCCTTCGGAGTCATGATAAACAGTAGTTTATCAAACTGGAGAATGGTCGACAGTGGTGTTCCCCAAGGGCCAGTGCTGGGACCATTGCTTTTTTTTTGCTATATATAAATTATTTGGATCTTGAAATACAGAGTAGCATTTGAAATTATTCTGATGACAACAAACTTGAGGGTATGGCCAGCAGTGAGGATGACGTGAACCGCCTGCAAAAGGCTAGCAGAATGGGCAGAGAGACAGCAGATGAAATTTAATACTGACAAGTGTGAGGTGATGCATTTTGGCAAAAGAAATAGTGAGAAGCCACATATACTTAATGGCATGGTTCTAAAGAGTGTGCAGGAACAGAGGGACTGGGGATGCATGTGCATCGATCTTTGAAGGTGGCAGGACATAGTGAGAGAGTGGTTAATAAAGCATATGGGATCTTAGGCTTCATAAATGGAGGCATTGAATACAAAAGCAGGAAGTTATGCTGAACCTTTATAAAGCTCTGGTTAGGCCCCAACTGGAGTATTGCATCCAGTTCTGGTCACTGCACTTTTGGAAGGATGTGAGGATCCTTGAGAGGGTGCAGGTGAGATTTACCAGAATAGTTCCAGGGATGGGCGATTTTAGTTACAAGGTTTGGTTGGAAAAGGTTGGTTATTCTCCTTAGAACAAAGGAGATTGAGGGGAGATTTAATAGAGGTGTACAAGATGATGACGGGCTTAGATAAGTTAGACAAGGAAAAACTGATCCCATTAACTGATGGTACAAGGACCAGTGGATGCAGGTTGAAGGTTTTGGGAAAGAGTTGCGGGGGGAATATGAGGCAGAACTTTTTTGTGCAGCGGGTGGTAATGACCTGGAACTCGCTGCCCACAAGGGTGGTGGAAGCAGAGACAATGATTGCAAAAAGAAATCGGATGGCCACTTGTAGGAAATAAACTTGCAGGGCTTCGGGGATCGAGCAGGGGAGTGGTGCTAACTGTGGATAGTTCCGTGGACTCAATGGGCCGAATGGTCTCCTTTTGTGCTGTAAATGACTAGTTCAATTATAACATTTTATAATAACAAATTTTCAGAAACAATGGGAAATCTCCCTTGAGATCTATAATTAAAATGTATGTCAAAAATACATAATTATATATAGTTAACACATTAATTTCATTAGCTGCTGCTTTAACTGCATAATATTTAGATAACTTCATTACTGTTCATTAATGAAATTTTACAGCAATCTAGTATTTACAGCAATCTAGTTATTCACTTAGGTATAAATGCAGTGCAAGGAAACTGATTCAAGATGACTTACCTGTTAGCAGTGTGAAATGAGATGGAGAGGTTAGTGTAATGAAGGCGGGTGTAATATATTTTGCTTTTACACCTTCTGTGACTAACTTTTGAAAGTTTGGGGTTTCAACATCTTGGTCATAATCCCAACGAAAGCCGTCAAAAGAAATGAGTAGTAGTTTGTTATGACTCTTTCTTCCACCTCTAAAGAGAGAAAGGCTGAGTGTTAGTGATAGCGAAAGGCTCAAGTATAGGATCGAATACATTCCCATGGCTTCTTCCAGTTACTGCTGCAACCAGGAACCAGAAAAAATGAAATGCTAACCTATCAGTAAATAGAGTTTATATAGCTTTATCTTATCCCAAATAAATCTTTATAGTAGAAAAAGATTTCAAAACACGCCAGCTTAGTTTTCACTTTGGCGTAGCTCTGTTGGAGATTAGAGTTACGTGATCTTTATCCTCTGTCTTGGGAGATTTTGATCGCTTATCCCTTCATGGCAGGAAAATTATCCACCAAATAATAAAAGATGGAGCTACTTGAGCAGATTTACAAGCTGTTTTGTAATATTCAAAAACAAGGCTTAAATATTTATATAAGCCAAGTTGGACAGGTTGAAAACAAACTAACAATGTAAACATTTAATAGGATTCTCACCGCTCACCAGGTGCAATTTGCTGTGGATCTGTTCTCATAATTGATTTAGGAATAAAACAGTTCTGAGGATACTGGTATGCACAACAGAGATGTTTTATTTTTGCCACATTAATGTTTCAGGAACATTGGTCCACTAATGGGGCATTAATGCAATCTGTATTTTAAACAAAGCATGAGTCCCTCCCTCATCCTGATACTTCAGTGTTTCTGTACCTCATGTTGTTTCTTCCACACACCCCCAACCCCTGCCACCACGGCGTGTCAATCACCTGCTCCTTCGTCTGCTCGCAATTCTAGCTCAGCCTACCTCATTTCACTGTTGTCTTTCTCCCCTCTACCAGCTGGTTCTGTTTCTCATCACCTTTCGAGGCAGGGGCCAATTGTCTAAGGGGTTAAAAAGGAATTACCATTTTAGGTCAAAGACCTTTCCTCTGAACAAGATGATAAATATTTGCACTTAAGCAAGTGCAGTAGTAGGGCAGGGGAAGAACAAAAGTGAGCGATCTGCAGTGGAGAGGAGGGCAGCAGATTAAATAATAAAAGGTATGATGGTGCAAGGCAAAAAGAGGTGATAATATGGCAAGTTTAAAAAGAAAAGATGAGCCTGGAGGAGGTGAGAGTGTTTACAGCAGAATAGCAGAAGGGGAGGGAAGTATGGAAAATGTGACAAAGCAAAATCTCCCATGGTCTAGGAATGTGGCAGAAGAAAGATGGGTAGATCTCAGAGGTGTGGCCCACCCTATACCAGCTGTGTACCAAGTGACAACCCACACCCCAAACACCAGACCATACCACCTCCACTCCCAGTGGCAGTGGTGCAACCATCCTCCCTGGTGGTGTAACTTGCTTAAAAGTAAGGATGGTGGGGGTGACATCTTGGAGCCGAAACGTTCCCCTGGCCAAATCTGGTCCACGGGTTGTGTATTTGACATGCCTTCCTAGTGCTAGTGCAAGCATTTCCCAAAATGCCAGTGGGGTGCTTTCTTAATAGTGTTGTCATATATCTGGCTTGATTATTATCATTGTTAAGACTGTATAGTTTGTTTCCACTCCTTTGTTACACGGGTGAAAGAGTTCCCCAAATGCAGCAGAAACAACACCTGGTCAACTGGGAGTGAAAATTCCACTTATTTTATAATTATTCCCAATCAATTCATCTGGACCTTTCTCTCAGGCCGTGTTATAATCTTTGTCTGAGTACCCATTACTTTCATTACAATATTAGCCTATGCTTATGTCTCGCCTATACTGTTTAAAGGTATACCTGTGTGCGGTGTCCTTCATGCAATGTTGTGTATTGGATAAATTTGGTCTGGATCTCCCAGTCTGATTTGAATTCATAAATTTGAATGCCCAAATCTCCCTTCACCTCAGCCAGTTGAGTTCTCTGTTCCTCTTCGGACCTGGGTACCTATGTTCTGAGAGCTATGGATTTTTTTTTACCAACCATTCTGCATAGATAATTCCAGGGTGGGGATCTTGGCAGTTGCCTTCTACGTAACAGTTTTGTTCCACAGTGAGGCTTGGTTAATTCCATCTTCTCTCCATTCTTTCACCTTGGTGCTATCCTACACTATAGGACTTGGGTTTTCATTTTCCATTTAAGTTTCTCATGTTTAAGAAATAATCTGCTGAGCCAGCTTCTGTACAGGGATCAATGCAATACTGCTGAACCTTCATTATGACACAAGAAAAGAGAAGGTCCTTGTGTTCACCTACTGTACTACCAATCTAAAATGGAAAGCTGCTTAGCAATGTGTTACCTGACCTGAAGAGATTGTTTGAGTATATCAGGTCTGCTCAGTTGGTAGCAATTTTGCCTCTGGGTCAGAAGATTGTGGGTTGGAGCCCAAATCCAGGGCTTGAGCACATGATCCAGTACAGTACAGAGAAAGTTTTTGCATTGTCGGAGGTGCTGTCCTTTAAATGAGACATTAAACTATGGGCCTGTCTGTCTGCTGTAGCTCTTGATAGGACTTAAGCTGAACAAAAAGTACCAGTATCCTGGCTAGTGTTCCACCTCAACCAACTGACCACTGTTTGTGGGCCATTGCTGGTGCAATTGCCTGCAAAACAGTTTCTGAGCTACAGATTAGTTCACTGTGAAATGCTGAGGTATTTTGACATAAAGTGGTGTATAAAAACCAGTATTTAGGGACCTGAATTGGTGAGACCCAACTTACCTTTTTCTTTGTTTTTATTGGACTCAGATTTTTGATCTTGGCCTTTTCTTCCCTCAGATAAATACACTGAATAAACTAACTGGTGCAACAAAATAATATGATGTATTCAATAGGATCATGCTCAATGCATAATTAATTCATTTTGGTGCATTTGTTGCATTTTAGGTGAGCATTAATTGGATTCGCCTGTCTTATTCTTTTCGTCACAGAGGGGGCTAAATTGGACAACTCTAGAAAACGGGCGCAGGTATCGCAATACATAATTAACTTGCCTCCGTTGCTTCTGTTGCAAGTCGCATGCCAATCTTGTGCTGCCTGCTAGTTTACATGATTGCTGCAAGCAGCCAGTGCTAAACATGCTGTTCAGTGGCTGCACGCTTCAGCAGGAGGGCCAAGTTTTTTGAGGCTAAAACCGCTTAAAGTTAGCTGGCATTTCTTAAAGGGGGGTGCCTTCTGGTAGGAGCAGGTACTGGAATTATTTGTGTTAGAGAGTCCGAGTAGGAAAAAAGACTGAATTAGGATGCAGCAGAAGAGAAAGTGTGTTCCAAAGTTCTCTGATGCTGCACTGGATGCCTTGGTGGAGGAGGAGAGATGTGATCTGTCCGTAGGGGGTCTGAAGGCCCTCCAGACAATTTTGCGAAGACAGTGGGACCAGATAGCCATGGAGATCAATGCCAGGAATCCAGCCCCGAAGACCTGGATGCAGTGCTGCAAAAAGTTCAATGACCACCTACGAGTGGTTAAAGTCAGTGAATGTTTCTTCAAATGTCATATCCCAACAACAGTGCCACTAGTATCAGACATCGTTCAATGCACCACACCTCCATCACTCACCTGCTGACAATCTCTATCAATCATGACTCATAGATAACATTCATAGCTCCACTGCACCCTCACACACTTAGCACTGCTGCAAACCTCACACTCACATCTCACATCTTGCTCACACTGCCAGCTTTTCAATCATGACAGCCACACCACACAAACAGATTGCACCATGCTCACCAACACACTTTCCCTTTCTCTTGTAGGATAGGTTGGCACATAACTGGAGGAAACAGGATGTAATTGGTGGGGGGAGCAGGCACAGCTGCATATCCTTATCCCAATGGAGAAGACTGTGATTGCCATCATTGGAGCAACCACTGCTAAGGCCATTGCCAGTGATGGAGTTGAAACCATTTAAGATAATAGTATCCTCATACCTAATCCTCCTCCTCCTCATCTCACTTGCCCTCATCCCACACACTTCTGATTTACAAGCTACAGATGGTGTAAGATTGCATGTTTTGCTTTCACCCCTCTCCCCCTTCGCCACAACCATACCCTTGTGCCTTTCTCCTTTCAGATACCCAAGAGCTGCAACCAGGCCAGGAAGAGCAGAAAATTAGTGTTGCAAGAAGGAACACTGTTACTTAGTCTCTCACTAGCAGCCATCAGCAGAGATATTGACACTGTGCGTTTTTCAGAGGATAGTTTCGAGGCAGAATCTGCATATGGTGAAATACCAGGCACAAATGGTCTGCAGCCAGGGCGAGGACATAAGTAGCAGGAGGAAGGTCACACATCAGTTCTGCTGTGAAGGACTCAGATGAGCACTTCAACTGAGGTGGTCTACAGATGGGTATGCACAATGAAACACTTCGTGCATTGGCAAACCTGCCAGCATGCTTGCGGTCAATGTCAAGGAGCATGGAGGGGTCTGGCATCAACTTGGTACAGAGCTTGGAGCCAGTCCTTTCCAACAACCGTGATGCAGTGTCTGATGGCCAATATCTCAACTTCCATTGCAGCAAAAGCAACAGCCACCCAATGTCTGAATGCTATAATAGAAGCTCAGATTTTTGGAGTGCTAGGTCAGCTTGCTACCGCACAAGCTCTGACTGCTCTTATACAAGCTCAGACTACTGCCATCATGATTGTGGGTATCAGTGTTCAAAGGGTCCTGGAGTCCAGCAGCCCAGCAATCTTTACTCCAGATTACTATCATTGCTGACGCGTTGCCTCAGGGAGTGGCATTGGCTCCATTGGGCATGAACCTACTGCTCTCTCAGGATGACAGCATTTGTTGTCCTACCAGTGCCCAACTATTGCCCGTCAGGCAGCCAGCCCATTCTGCTGTAGCTCATGTCGATGTCCAAAACTGGGCATTCTTGGGCCAGAGCTGCTCAAGGTTGTCCTCCAAGGCCATCTGCAGTCTCACCCACTGAAAGTCAGCAGCTTTGGTTTCTTTCCACTAGCCATGCTGCAGCCACTGGGGTAACACTGCGTAGGAGTACAAGGACAGGCAAAGACACACAGAAGGCAGGCACTATGGGAATGCACGAGGGTAATTAGTTGATCTTTGTATACCATATGGCATGGTTTGATTTATAAATTTGGTTTGGAATGTGTATTTTGTATTGCCTTTTCAAAAATTACATGTACTGGAGAAAACATCTCAAGTTGCCTTAAAATTAAAAATAAGTTTGAGTTAGAGAAGACTATTACAGGCCCAACAAAAATGAGATGTCATGGAAAAAAACAAGTAATCTTGCTATTTTTAAAATTGGCATATCATAAAGGTGTATCAGATGTCCAGATTGGGTAAAAGATTTGAATTACTCTGCGAGTCAAAGTGATTACAATAAGGTAATTGGTGTTGCAAAGTATCATTATATATAGAGACTACCAGGAATGCAGATTTGAGCTACAACTCTAAATAACCTAGACTTTTTAAAAAAAAAAACAAAGCTTTAAAATAATAGATTCAATTAAAGATTGTTGTAGCCTTTAGGCTGTTGCACCAATGAAATGTGAAGTATGTTATGTACACAGAGGAAAGTCGACCATCTGAAACATGGGTCTACTGCACCTGAAGATACATTGCACGGTCATGTTTATTATGAGAGAAATAGTACATTATTAGCCTTGCTGTATCTTGCACCAGATAAGAAAATTGTGATAAAGACAAGTTGCAACCAAACAAACCTTGCACCTCATAAACCAGTTGACAAATGTGAACTTTACTGTAAAAAAAAAAAAAAGATAACGTCAGCAACATTAAGCTCTTTCAAACTGATTTTGAGAAACTCATTTCTGGGAAAGGTTTCATACTGGTGACATATTAAACTCGCCAAAATAATTCATAGAACTGAGACAACAAATGTGGACATATTGCAATCGCACCAATAGAGATCAATTTTAGCCCACCTTGCCTGGCAGCAGGCCTTTAAAATTAAATTTAAAATCTGCCTTTCAGCCCCATTTCCACTGGCATCCTGCTGGCCACCATTTTAAATGCTCACTGCAGTTAGATCACCTGTCACTTAATGCAGGTGGGAGCCTCATGAGTTAATTTGAATTCAGGTCTTAGAACATCAATGGGCAAGAGTGGAATTTTTGGGAGGTTAGAGAACCCATTGGAAGGCTTGCCAGCAAGCAGGTAAGTGGTGGAGCGAAGAGGGGACAAATGTCATTTACCTCAAAGAATTGCTGCTAAAATACAACAGGAAGATGTCTTCCTTCTCCACAGCTACTTTCCAAAAGCCCAATGTTATGGTTATAGGATGGAGAGCTCAGGAATAAAACTGGATGCAAGTCTCAGAAATCATATCAATGAGAATAGGAAATTTAGCTCTTTGGCTTAAATTGTCTCTATACTCCTCTTCTCTCCAGATAACATTTCACATTTGTGCAATATATTCTAAATATATAGTTTAATATTTCTTGGCATTTGATTCTATATTTTTAACTTCTGAAGTTTGTGGAAGAATTTTTATAATATAGTTTTTTTTTAGGGAATCGAGGTCCCTAATGTAAATAATGACATTTTTTGGGTAATTTAAGGGAGTAAATTAAGGATAAGTCATGGCAGGGCGGCTCGGCAGCATGGAGTGCTTCTCCTGTACAATGTGGAAAGTCAGGGACACTTCCAGTGTCCAGGGTGAACATGTGCAGGAAGTGTTTCCAGCTGCAGCTACTTGAAATCCGCGTTTCAGATCTGGAGCAGCGGCTGGGGACACTGTGGGGCATCCGTGAAATTGAGACTGTCGTGGATAGCAAGAACATGGAGGTGGTCACACTGCAGGTAAAGCCTGCTCAGGTAGAAAGGGACTGGGTGACCGCCACGCAGAGTAGAAGAACTAGGCAGGTAGTGCACGAGTCCTCTGGGTTCATCTCCCTCTTTAACAGATTTTCCACTTTGGATACTGTTGAGGGAGATAGCTTCTCAGGGGAATGCAACAAGAGCTAAATCTGTGGCACCACGGGTGGGCGAGCTATAGTGATAAGGGATTCTATCGTAAGGGTACAGATAGACGTTTCTGTGACCGCAAACATGACTCCAGGATGGTATGTTGCCTCCCTGGTGCTAGGGTCAAGGATGTCACAGAGCGGCTGCAGGACATTCTGAAGGCGGAGGGCGAACAGTCAGAGGTCGTGGTTCACATTGGTACCAACGACATAGGTTGAAAGAGGGATGGGGTCCTGCAACAAGAATTTAGTGAGCTAGGTAGCAGATTAAAAAGCAGGACCTCAAAGGTTGTAATCTCTGGATTACTCCTGGTGCCACGTGCTAGTGAGTATATGAATAGGAGGATAGAGCAGATGAATGCATGGCTGAAGAGATGGTGCAGGAGGGGAGGGCTTTAGTTTCCTGGATCACTGGGTCTGTTTCTGGTGAAGGTGGGACCTGTACAAGTTGGAAGGGTTGCACCTGAACCAGAACGGAACCAACATCCTTGCTGGGAGGTATGCTAGTGCTGTTGGGGGGGGGGGGGGGGGGGTGGGGTTTAAACTAATTTGGCAGGGGGATGGGATACAGAGTGGAAGTACAGTAGGGGATGACGCACAGTCAAATATAGAAGAGAAATTGAGTTAGTCTGGAAGGCAGAGCAAATATAGACCTGTTAAGGCACAAGCGAATAATGCAAGAATGCAAGACTGGATTGCATCTATTTTAACGCAATGAGTCTTACTAGTAAGGCAGATGAATTGAGGGCATTAATTAACACATGGGAATATGACATAGCTATCACAGAGACATGGTTGAGGGAAAGGCAGGACTGGCAGCTCAATATTCCAGGGTATAGAATCTTCAGGCATGACAGGGGTGGGTGCAAAAGAGGAGGTGGCATTGCACTGTTGATCAAGGAGTCAATGACTGCAGTAAGGAGGATGATATCTTAGAGGGTTCCTCAAATGAGGCCATATGGGTGGAACTTAAAAACAAAAAGTGAGCAATGACTTGGCTGAGAGTCTACTCCTGACCTCTAAATAGTCAGGGAGAGATAGAGGAGCAGATAGGTTGGCAAATCTCAGATAGGTGTAAAAATAATAGGGTAATAATAGGAGATTTCAACTTCCCCAGTTGGGATAGTCTTAGTGCAAAAGGCTTAAAGGGGGGCTGAATTCTTAAAGTGCATACAGGAGAGCTTTTTGAGCCAGTACGTAGAAAGTCCTATAAGAGAAGGGAATGAAGCCAGACAAGTGGTAGAAGTGTCATTGGGGGAGCATTTCAGGGATAGTGATCATAACTCTAAGATTTAAGGTAGTTATGGAAAAGGACAAAGAGGGACTGGAAATAAAAATACTGAAACAAAAACAAGAAATGCTGGAATCACTCAGCAGGTCTGGCAGCATCTGTGGAAAGAGAAGCAGAGTTAACGTTTCGGGTCAGTGACCCTTCCGAAGAAGGGTCACTGACCCGAAACGTTAACTCTGCTTCTCTTTCCACAGATGCTGCCAGACCTGCTGAGTGATTCCAGCATTTCTTGTTTTTGTTTCAGATTTCCAGCATCCGCAGTATTTTGCTTTTATAAAAATACTGAATTGGGGGAAGGCCGATTTCAGTTTGATAAAACAGGATCTGGCCAAAGTGGACTGGGAGCAGCTACTTGTAGGAAGGTCTACATCAGGCCAGTGGGAGTCATTCAAAAAGGAAATAGTGAGAGTTCAGGACCAATATGTTCCTGTAAAGGTGAAGGGTAGGACCAACAAGTCCAGGGAACCGTCGATGTCGAGGGATATAGAGGATTGGATAAGAAAATAAAGGAGGCTTATGGCAGATTCAGAGTGCTGAAAACAGTGGAGGCACTAGAGGAGTATAGAAAGTGTAGGGGGATACTTAAAGTAATTAGGAGAGCGAAGAGGCGACATGAAAAAACACTGGTGGGCAAGGTAAAGGAAAATCCCAAGGTGTTTTATAAGTATATTAAGGGCAAGAGGATAAGCAGGGAAAGAGTAGGGCCCATTAAGGATCAAAGTAGCAATCTGTGTGCGAAGCCGGAGGGTGTAGGTGAGGTTTTAAATGATTAATTTTTATCTGTGTTTACTATGGAGAAGGACGATGTAGGTGTAGAGATCAGGGAGGGGGATTGTGATATACTTGAACACATTAGCATTGAAAGGGAGGAAGTATTAGCTGTTTGACTGGGCTTAAAAGTAGTTAAATTCCCAGATGAGATGTATCCCAGATTGTTATGTGAAGCAAGGGAGGAGATAGCAGGGGCTCTGACACAAATTTTCAAATCCTCTCTGGCCACAGGAGAAGTACCAGAGGGCTGGAGGACAGCAGATGTAGTACCATTATTCAAAAGGGTAGCAGGAATGAACCAGGTAATTACTGGCCAGTGAGTCTAACATCAGTGGTAGGGAAACTATTGGAAAAAATTCTTAGGGACAGGATTAATCCCCACTTGGAGAGGCAGGGATTAATCAGGGATAGTCTGCATGGCTTTGTCAGGGGGAGATCGTATCTAACAAACTTGATTGAATTTTTCGAGGAGGTGACTAGATGTGTAGATGAGTGTAAAGCAGATGATGTAGTCTACATGGACTTCAGTAAGGCTTTTGATAAGGTCCCGCATGGGAGATTGGTTAAGAAGGTAAGAACCCATGGGATCCAGGGCAATTTGGCAAATTGGATCCAAAATTGACTTAGTGGCAGGAGGCAGAGGGTGTTGGCCGATGGTTGGTTTTGTGATCGGAAGCCTGTGACCAGTGGTGTGCCGCATGGATCGGTGCTGGGACCCTTGGTGTTTGTAGTGTATATTAATGATTTAGACGTGAATATAGGAGGTATGATCAGTAAGTTTGCAGATGACACAAAAATTGATGTCGTAAATAATGAGGAGAAAAGCCATAAATTTCAGGATGATATAGATAGGCTGGTAAGATGGGCGGAGCAGTGGTAAATGGAATTTAATTGAGAAGTGTGAGGTGATGCATTTTGGGAGGACTAACAAGGCAAGGGAACATACAATGGATGGTAGGATCCTAGGAAGTACAGAAGGTCAGAGGGACCTTGGTGTCCTTGTCCATAGATCACTGAAGGCAGCAGCACAGGTAGCTAAAGTGGTTAGGAAGGCATATGAGATACTTGCCTTTGTTAGCTGAGGCATAGAATATAAGAGCAGGGAGGTTATGATGGAGCTGTATAAAACTCTAGTTAGGCTGCAGCTGGAGTACTGTGTACAGTTCTGGTCACCACACTACAGGAAGGATGTGATTGCACTGGAGAGGGTGGAGAGGAGATTCAGGATGTTGCCTGAGCTGGAACATTTCAGCTATGAAAAGAGACTGGATAGAGGCTAGGGTTGTTTTCCTTAGAGCAGAGAGGGCTGAGGGTGACCTGATTGAGGTATACAAAATTATGAGGGACATAGATAGGGTAGATAGGAAGAAACTTTTTCCCTTAGTAGAGGGGTCAATAACCAGGGGGCATAGATTTAAGGTAAGGGGCAGGAGGTTTAGAGGGGATTTGAGGAAATTTTTTTTGACGCAGAGGGTGGTTGGAATCTGGAACACACTGCCTGAAGGGGTGGTGGAGGCACGAACCCTCACAACATTTAATAAGTATTTAGATGAGCACTTGAAATGCCATAGCGTACAAGGCTATGGGCCAAGTGCTGGAAAATGGGATTAGAATAGATAGATGATTCATGGCCAGCACGGACACGATGGGCCGAAGGGCCTGTTTCTGTGCTGTATAACTCTATGACTCTAATATTCATATTTTAAGTTTCTTAGCTTTCTAAACTATTACCTTTCCAGACCTAACTTTTACAAGGGATACCACAGCTATCTCCACGTTCATTTTATTTTTCAAATTACAGCTGTAAAATTTGTAACATTGATTAGATTACTGCCCTGTATTTCTTCCTAGGTTTGAGTGTTCCTCATGTTTATTTTGTGTCAGCAGATGTAAAGATAACATTGAGATAGACAACATTACAGACTTTGAAACTATGTATAAAGCTAGCCGGTCATTCTTTCTACTCTTGCCATTCAATTGATGGAAGATGGCCCCTTAAATTTACCATGTAGCAAAAGGTCTTAATCTTGCTTCTTTTTCATTCCACTTGGTGCACTTTCACTCTTGTAAATCAAGTGCTGTAAAACTGAAGGAAATAAGGACAGAAAATGCATAATTTACAATTCAAGTTTGGTCCAAATATCTAGAATGAATAGGCTTTTGCTGCTATATAGACTGGAATTTTTCCAAAAGCTAGGAAGTCCTTTCACCAGGATTGATCTGATATTAAAGGATCCTCTAGGCAGGAGTGATCATAACATGATTGTGAAATTCACATTCAGTTTGAGGGTGAGAAACTTGGGTCTGAAACTAGTGTCTCAAGCTTAAATAAAGGTAATTACAAAGGTATGAAGACAGAGTTGGCTACAGTGGACTGGGAAAATAGTTTAAAAGTAGATAAGCAGTGGCAGACATTTAAGGAGATATTTCATTACTCTCAACAAAGATCTATACCATTGAGAAAGACTCTACGAGAAGGATCCACATGGCAAACTAAGGCTGTTAAGGATGGTATCAAATTGAAAGAAAAGACATACAATACTGTGAAGATTACTGGCAGGCCAGAAGAATAGGACAATTTTAGAAACCAGCAAAGGATAACTTAAAAATATAGAGGGAGAAACTAGAATTTGGGAGCAAACTAGCAAAAAATATAAAAACAAACAGCAAGAGCTTCTACAAGTATATAAAAAGGAAGGGAGTAGCTGAAGTAAACATTGGCTCCTTAGAGGATGAGACTGGGGAGTTAATACTGGGAAACAAGGAAATGGCAGAGAATATGAATAAGTATTTTATATCTGTCTTCATGGAAGAACACACACAAATTATCCCCAGATTAGTAGACAATCACGGGCAAAAGGGAGGGAAGAACTTTATCACTCGAGAAAACATACTAGGAAAGCAAATGGGACTAAAGGCTGACCAGTCCCTTCGACCTAACGGCCTGCATTATAGAGTCTTAAAAGAAGTGGCTGTTGTGATAGTGGATGCATTGGTTGTAATCTTACAAAATTCCCTAGATTCTGGAAAGGTCCCAGAGGGTTGGAAAACAGCAAATGTAACACCTCTATTCAAGAAAGAAGGGAGATAGAACGGAGGAAACTATAGGCCAGTTAGCCTAACATTTGTCATTGGAAAAATGCAGGAATCCATTATTAAGGAAGGAGTAGTAGGACATTTGGAAAATCATAATATGACCAAGCAGAGTCAACGTGATTTTGTGAAAGGAAAATCACGTTTGACAAATTTATTAGTGTTCTTTGAGAAAGTAACAAGCAGGGTGGATGAAGGAGAACCAGTAGATGTAATGTATTTGGATTTCCAAAAGGCATTCGAATAGGTGCCACATAAAAGGTTGCTGCACAAGACAAGAGTGTTGGGGTAATAGAATGGATAGAGGATTAGCTAACTAACAGGAAACACAGAGTCGAGATAAATGGGGCATTTTCAGGTTGGTAAACTGTAACTAGTGGGGGTCCACAGTGATCAATGCTGGGGCCTCGACTATTTAAAATCTATATTACTGACATGAATGAAGGGATCAACTGTACTGTAGCCCAATTTGCTGCTGATATGAAGATAGGTAGGAAAGCAAGTTGAGGAGAACACAGTCTGCCAAGACGTATAGATAGGTTGAGAGTGGGCAAAAAGTTGGCAGATGGAGTATAATGTGGGAATATGAGGTTGCCCACTTTGTCAGGAATAGAAAAGCAGATTTAAATGGAGAGACTGCAGAATGCTGTGGTACAGAGGGTTCTGGGTGTCCTCGTACATGAATCACAAAAAGTTGACGTTCAGGTACAAGAAGTAATTAGGAAGGCAAACATAATATTGGCATTTATTGCAAGGGGGATAGAGTATAAAAGTAGGGAAGTCTTCCGACAACTGTACAGGCCATTGGTGAGACCATACCTAGACCACTGTGTACAGTTTTGGTTGTCTTACTTAAGGAGGGATATACTTGCATTGGAGAAAGTTCACTGGGTTGATTCCTGGGGTGAAGAGTTTGTCTTAGGAGGAAAGATTGAGCAGGTTGGGCCTATACTCATTGGAGTTTAGAAGAATATAGGATGCTGAGGGGATGTTTCCCCTCCTGGAGGAATCTAGAACTAGGGGTCATAGTTTCCAAATAAGGGGTCTCCCATTGAAGATGGAGATGAGGAATTTCTTCTCTGAGCGTCATTAATCTTTGGAATTTTCTACCCCAGGCGCAGTAGAAGCTGGGTCATTGAATATATTCAAAGCTGAGTTAGACATATTTTAAATCTACAAGGGAGTCAAGCGTTTTGGGGGGCGGGCAGGAAAGTGGAGTTAGGGTCACAATCAGATCAGCCATGATCTTATTGAATGATGGAGCAGGCTCAAGTAGCCAGATGGCCTACTCCTGCTCCTATTTCTTATGGTCTTATGTTTGTTCTTATGAAATTGGATCGCGAGCCTGTGCAAGCTGTTGACGGGACCCCGGTAGGCATTTCACTGTTGGCAGCCAATTGAGAGGCAGCCACTGGGACCACCATCCAATTGAGGATGTTGTCCTGCCTCTTGGAGCTGCGTTCCAACCAGAGGGCTGGTTGCTCAGCAGTGCCATTGATGGAGGTGGTCGCTGCTGAGGCTGCAGGAAGAAGAGAGCGCTTCCATGTTTTTTATTTAATGTGCCGGGGACTGGAGGGGTGAACTTTCCAGTGGCTGAGATAGAGCTGCGTCAGTGCCATTGCTACAGGGGATCGCTCTGTGGACCATGGAGCAGCAATATAGGAAGGCCCCACCCTGGGAACCCACTGGCAAATCGCCATGGGTTCCTGGTGGTCTCCCCACGTGACAGGGGCCTCTTCTGACGCCATTAAAATGCAGGCAGGGCAGGAAGTGGCCATTGCTTGGCTAATTAATTGGTTTAATTGGCCACCCGCCTCCGGTTGGCGGGCGGCCACTGCCATTTCTGCTATTGAGAATATCTCGTGGTGTTGGGAAGATAGCAAGCTCCCCTCACAATGTCTGCCACTGCCATTTTATGAGGCCTCCCGCCTCCCAGCATGTCTCCCATGGGCTGGTAAAATGTCCCATGTTCTATAGCAGTGTTACTATAACTTTGCTTCTCTCTTGTCATGCTCATCTATCAAAATAATTATTATATCTCAATGCTGGTATTCAGTGCATTACTTTGCAGCCTGGAAAATCAGTGCACATAGTGAATTGTCTCTTCAGGTTTAGTGTTAAAAGCAAAATCCATGGATTATAATCAATAGAGTAAGGTTTCCAGTATCCATTGCTTAGCTGTGACCAATGGGATTGTCATTTTAATCTGATTTGCGAATGAGCCATTAATATTAAACAGACAGCCTGATGGGACTCAACACTATTAACGAGTGAATATTTGGCACTTAGTCTAACACTTATGTCAACTGCATTCATTAATTGAGATCTTAATCTCCTGATCTCTTGAATATGACCTACATTGTTTTAAAAAAAAAAAGTATGTGTCAGAAAATGGAAGTATTTTGATTTAGACAAAGCTGGTGAGGCACCAGAGAGTAACGTTACCTTGTATGACAGCCCTTCACTTCCAATTAGCAAGAAATTACATAAGAGAGCAAGTGGAAGATTTTTTGATTCTTAAATTGAAAGACCAGAAATGGAAGTACAATGGCAGCTATAGACATTTTATGTAAATATAAACAATAAGTAGAATCATACCTGATATAAAATACAAACCATAGCAAGGGTTCCTTCATGTAAAAGAGCAGATTTATAAATATAATTTGCATTTTTTTTGCTGTACAGCCAACATTAACTTCATATTTACAAAAAATAATAACTTGCATTTATATCACACCTTTAACATATTAAAACATTCCAAGGTGCTCCACAGGAGCATTATCAAACAAAATTTGACACCAAGTGACATGAGATGTTGGGTCAGATGACCAAAAGCTTGAGCAAAGAGGGAGGTTTTAAGAAGTGTCTTAAAGAAACAGAGGTAGCAAGATGGAAAGATTTAGGGAGGGAATTCCAGAGCTAAGGGCCTTGACAGCTGAAGGCACGGCTTCCAATCAACTAAAATCAGAATGCTTGAGGCCAGAATTGGACGAGTGCCACTATCTCGGAGGGTTGTTAGGGCTGGAGGAGATTAGAAATAGGGAGGAGTAAGGCCATGGAGGGATTTGAAAACCAGGATGAAAATTTTAAAATCAAGGCATTGCTTAACCAAGAGCCAATGCAAAGCAACAAGAACAGGGGTGATTGGTGAGTGGGACTTGGTGCAAGTTAGGACGTGGGCACAGAGTTATGGATGATCTCAAGTTTACGGAGGATAGAATGGAGGAGGCCAGCCAGGAGTGCATTGGAATAGTCAAGTCTAAAGGTAACAAAAGTATGGATGAGGGTCTCAGGATTGGGGAATGTTATGGAGGTGGAAATAGGAGGTCTTAGTGATGGCGAGGATACGTGGTTGCAAGCTCATCTTGGGGATCAAATATGTCACCAAGGTTGCGAAAAGTCTGATTCAGCCTCAGATAATTGCCAAGGAGTGTGATGGAGTCGCTGGCAAGGGAACTGAGCTTGTAGCAGGGACGCAAATTAACAAAGCACAAAGATTACAGTTGATTTTTGTTTTATCATAACATTATTCTGGAAGTATTTCTTAATGGAATGTTTATTTTTCTAGTTTTAGTTACCAGGGAGAGGGATGGAGTCAGTAGCTAGGGAACAGTGTGTGGCGGGGACTGAAGACAATGGTTTCAGTCTTCCCAATATTTAGTTAGAGCTAATTTTTGCTCATCCAGTACTGGATGTTGGAAAAGCAGTATGATAATTTAGAGACAGAGGAGGGGAGAGATGTGGTGAAGGGGGTAGAGCTGGGTGTCGTCAAAGTACATGTGAAAACTGATGCTGTGCTTTTGGATGGTGTCACCAAGTGGGCAGCATGTAGATGAGAAATAAGAGTGGGCCAAGGATAGATCCTTCGGGGACCCCAGAGATAATGTTGCAGGAACAGGAAGGGAAACCATTTCAGGTGATTCTTTGGCTACGATTGGATAGATAGAAATGGAACCATGTGAGTGCAGCCTCACCCAGCTGGATGACGATGGACAGATATTAGAAGAGGATGGTGTGGTTATCTCTATTAAAGGTTGCAGCAATGACGAGGAAGGATAATTTACTTTTGTCACAGACACCATCGGATGTCATTGTGACTTTGTGGTTGAACGGATCAGTAGCTGCAGAAATGTCGTGGTGAGCGGAAGGCCAGACAGTTGAGATTTTGCTAGTGCAGTTGTAAGTGAGTTTATTTTTAACCAGTGGTGGATACTGAAAGAAAGTAGAGTTGGAAGCAGGATGTGGGTGGAGAACGATGCAGGAAGTGATCATAGATGGCCTCCTCTGTGATCGAAAGGATAGGAGTCGCAAGGTCACATGAGATAGCAAGGTCAAGGGGCTGGCCCTGAATATGGCTTGGGGAGTTTACATGGCGCGAGAGATTAAGGGAGGATAGGTGGACAGTTAACTCAGAGGAGAGAGAGCACGATGAGTTGAAATGGAGGTGAAAATCACCGAGGATGAGAAATCGCTTGGTGCAGAGGGAGAAAAGCAGTGACGATATCTCAGTAAGATAAGTTTCATGGTACTTGGGTGGGCGGTAGAGAATGAGGATTTTAAATGAGGTGAAAGGGTTCAAACTAGATGAAAGGAGAAGGAGGTCAGACCAAGGTGTTAAGGGCCACACAAGCACTGTGATAGTCTGGGTGAGGGAAGTGCTGAATGGTATAGCCAGGTGGGGAGGCTTCATTAAAGGAAAAGATATCATTAGCCTTCAACCAGGTTTCCAACAAGGCCATGATGTTGATGAGCTTTCATGAAAGCACAATCATCCGCAATAAACGCATGGATGGCAGGATCTTGTTGACAAATGAATGTACATTCTGGAGGGACATGCAGAGAGAGATGGTGATAGTTGATCTAGTAGCAGAGTTCACAGTGTCGTCATTGGGAGAAGTGAGAGGAACAGGAAGGAGGTAAGATCAGCCCCCAGTGGGCGTGTGGGCAGGATGGTTGGCGAGAGAGTGGATGGGGCAGTTGGGGTTGCCACCTATAAGGAAGTGGCAACAAGCACCATGATGGGCCCTAAGGAGTATGCCAAGGGAGGCACAGAGGGAAGCTGTAGGCTTATCCAAGAGGGAGCCAAGCCTGGGATAGAGGCAGGAGAGAAACAAATGGGTTTATTTGTTCCTCTAGTCACTTAAATTTGTTCACTTTGCAAACCAAGTTCAAAGAAGAAGTGAAAACAATCTGCTCCCCTGTCCCTGTAGGAGCCACAACTTTAATTCCATAAAATGAACATAATCCAATTTTGGTCTTTTATATTCTTCTATCATTATGCTCCCCCATGGAAACCCCTGGTCCTGTAGGATGAACTATTTCACTGCTGTAATCCTCTGTTTACATCTGAATAAGCTGTGCTTCAGAAGCTATTAATAAGTCATTTTAACCAGAACTCTGACATTATCACTGCCAGCAGATTTGCCTAGCATACACCAGCATTTTATGTTTATTTCATAACATCTTTTCTATAAATTTCATAATATTGTTTATCACCTTTGATATAAAGCTAATAAAAGTGCTTCGTGTTCTTGAGGCATTAGATTATCAAATATATCTGCAATGAGGGTATCCATTGTTGAGTATTGTCACAGGTCTACAGACAGCTTCGAATGTGATGAATGCTTTCACACTTTGCCAAATAAATTAATGCTCATGAGTCTCCATCTTCTTTTACAAACTGCCAGTGGCAGTGTCTTGAATCAAGCAATTACTAATCAAAGAAGCATATTATACACTTTACAGAACATTCTGCATATTTCAATAGTGAAAACAATACTTTTAATTTCTCATTAGCCTTTACACTTCTATCAAAACAATCCTTCTTGCCTTTCCTTTGGAAAATTTTTAATCTACTTTTTCAACAATCTATTTATATCAACCACAATATGTAATGAGATTTCTGGAGCGTCAAATAAGCTTGGAGTTGGCACCATAATATTGGATTTATCCACTCTGATCACTTCATGTAATTGTTTTAATTACTAAATGGTTTTCATTATTAAAATTTGGATTCAACAGGGAACAATTTTGATTATTATCTCAATCACTCATTTTTGGATGGTATTTATTTAGTGAATAAGGTTTGATCTCTCAAATGGATTGAACAATTGTTGGAATCAAGAATAGTGCAAAGCAGTGTTCAATATATCATGTTCATTCCGTAACATCAGGATTACAGCCTCCAATAACAGTTGTAATCATGGATACCTGAGGTTCCCAGACTTATTGCTTACCACCTTTCAGATCTACCTGTGTATCCTTCCCAGTATACTGGTTTAATATTTTAATCCCTTTAATGCCCAAAAATTGTACAAAATGTACAAATTATAATATACATATACAACTTAAACGATGGCTAATAGTACTGCTCACCATTAATGCGATGGATGAGGTAGTTTTCTTGAGCATAAGTGCAAAATGTTTGGATTGATAGGTGATAGTTTGAGTCATAAGTTGCTTTTGCACATTGGGTCTACCCTCCCTCTAAATTCCTCTGCATGTTCACCAGTTTCTGCTCCTTTAAAAGTATTCTCAAAACCCAACCTTTTGGCCAGGTTTTGGACATCCTCTACTAATCTCTTCCTTCATGACTCACATCCTTTGCCCTGCCAACTTCCATTTGTGAAGTCCCTTGGGAGTTTTCTTTTTACATCAAAGGTGCGAGATGAATGCAAGCTTTTGTTTGAATTTGGTATTTTGATTATTGTGTCGTATCTGCACACAAATCAATTGAACTTTTTTCATCAAGACAATACCCCTTTAAATGTTGGTACCACCATGCACACATTTATACAAAATGTAAATGAGATATTTCATTTAATAGTGTGTTAAATGATGTGTAGGTTGTCTGATTCTGTGGTCGAGAGTTAATTTTTGTTTTATATAAAGAGAAAACTCTGAATTTCTTACCTAAATTGGTGAAGTTTTCAGCAGAGTTTCCACCCTGCATCATGTACTAAAAACTAAAAGCTTCGCTGGCTCCTTTGCACTGATTACTGGCAGATTCCAGGAGGAACCAGGCTCCTCTAGTGGGTATAGAGGCTTCCCATCGGGGCAGACAACATTCTTTTCCTTCCCTGGAGAGCCAGTCTGGATTCCCTAGAGGCAATGATTTGTGATTGATGTCAGCGGGCTGGAGCAGTTGGTAACGCCCACCCCCACCCCGCCCACAATCCCGCTCCTCCTGACCCCATAAGTCTCCATCTTCTTTTGCAAACTGCCAGTGGCAGTGTCTTGAATCAAGCAATTACTAATCAAAGAAGCATATTATACACTTTACAGAACATTCTGCATATTTCAATAGTGAAAACATAAGTCCATCTCCAGCCAGAGTCCCCTGCTCTCAGGAAAACACTGGCTGTCAGTGGTTTGTCTTGCTTCTCCAGGCAAAAGGCCAGGTAGGTTAGTCTCCTCCTCCTGGATGGGGCATTGCTACAGGTGACCCTGCTGGCTCCAAGTAGTTTGGAAGAGGCCAACTCCTCTGTGGAGTCCTCCGACCCATGTTACGGAGCTCAAAGAGTAGGCTAAGGGGATGCTGATAATCAATGGCACAGAGATCTGGCCTCTTGGGACAAACTTGCCAGCCCATCCCTGGACGAAGGCGCATGTCCATGCATTTGGAAAAAATAAAATAGAATCGTAGAATGGTTACAGCACAGAAGGAGGCCATTTGGCCTGTCATGTCTGTGACAGCTCTTTGCAAGAGCAACTCGGCTATTCCGACTCTCCTGCCCTTTCCTCGTAGCCTTGCAAATTTTTTAAATTGCAAATTCAGATAATTATCCAATTCCGTTTGGAAAACTGTTATTGAATTTGACGACACTACAGTCCTAAGGCAGTGAATTCCAGATCCTAACCACTCACTGCATAGAATAGTTTTTTCTCAGGTTGTCTTTGGGGCTTTTGCCATTCAACTTAAATCGGTGTACTCGGGTTCTCAACCCTTCCACCAATGGGAACAGCTCCTCCCTATCTACTCTGTCCAGATCCTTTATGATTTTGAACATCTGGAACACATTTCTTCCCAACTTTCTCTTCTGTAAGGAGAGAAGCTTTATTTCTCTAATCTATCTGCATATCTGAAGTCCCTCATCCCTGGAATCATTCTCAAAAATCCCCTCTAATGCCTTCACATCCTTCCAAAGAGTGGTGCCCAGAAATGGACACAATACTCTAGTTGAGGCTGAATCAATGTTTTATAAAGGTTCGTTATAATTTACTTGCTTTTGTACTCCTATGTCTCTATGAAGCCCAGGATTCCACATGCCTTATTAACTACTTTCAATGATTTGTGCACATATACCCACAGAATCCTTTGCTCCTGTACCCCCCTTTAGAATTGCATCCTTTATTTTATATTGCCTCTCCTCATCCTTCCTACCCAAATGTATCAGTTCACACTTCTCTGCATTAAATTTCATTTGCCACTTGTCTGTCCATTCCACCAGCCTGCCCATATCTTCTTGAAGTTTATCACTAACCTTCTCGCAGTTCACAATACGTACAAGTTTTGTGTCATTCGCTAATTTTACACGTTCAAGTCAAGGTCATTAATATAGATCAAGAAAAGCAGTGGTCCTAACACCGACCCCTGGGGAACCCCATTATCTACCTTCCTGCAGTCCGAAAAGCAACAGTTCACCACTACTCTGTTTCCTCTCACTTGGCCGACTTTTTATCCATGCTCCACTGTCCCTTTTTTTCCATGGGCTTTAACTTGGTTGACAAGACTGTTATGTGACACAAGGCTTGCAAAAGACAATTATCTATAGTAAGTTATGAGATACTCCCATTAATACAGCGACCCAGATTTTCCTGGAAGCCAGCAAAATAAAGAAGTTGTTAATGGTGGGATTGGCATGCTAGATGGTGAAATCTATCATTTTTTACTGATGACAATAAACACGTCTGTATGATTTTCATGGTCAGAGCATGGATTGGGGTGGAAAGGTGAACAAAATAATCAATAATTTAATTTTCTTCTCTATTTGATTTTCCTCTCTTGGTTTTCCAAATATTTTTATAGCTGGATGTACGTCCTGGGACAATAGTTTGAGATATCACATGTTTTGAATCAGCTTCTTCTAAATTGATGCTGAGCATAAGATTTTACTTGATGTAAATCAAAATAAAGTGGTTTAGCTGCAGTTTTCCTAACTCGCTCAGTCTGCTGTGAAAGGGAAAGCAGGCTGTGAATCAAACTGAAGTGACTCCACTCAGTGGGTAACTTGCTCCCTGTCTGAAGTGTAAAATGTTCAACTGTCTAACATTAACATGCCACCCAGTGGATAGTGGCTGAAAGTGTTTGTGCCAAAAATTTCTGCGGACTGCAGTCAGCCTGTAAAATGACACTGCCATCAAGTGGATAGTTATTGAAATAGCCTGCTGTAAAATCTGTACACCTATAAGAGATAAGTGTGAGAAAGTTGCTACTATAAAATGCCTCCTGATGGACTGTAAGGAGTGGCACTCATGATATCTGTGTCAATTCATTTATGTTCTATTTACTTGCTTAGAGCAGCAGATTAACATTTATTATTTGCCCTTTGCCTTTGCCCTTATCCAACAGGTACAAAGTTCTTGCTGCCTATGTGGATGAGGGCAAAGTCGGCAGGGAGGATGAACAAAACCCCCATGGCACCATGATACAGGAGGCCATTCAAGTGGGTGAAGTGAAAAGAATGAAGTAGTGGACAGTACTGTCGGGGAGAGATAATGTCCTCTGCGATTGGGAGTTCCGAACTTTATATTGCCTGTCTGGTACCGGGGGTAAGGGCATCTCCTAACGGCTGGAGAAGAACTTGGATTGAGGGGGAGGATCCAGTTGTCATGGTTCACTTAGGAACCAATGACATAGGTAGAACGAGGAATGAGGTTCTACAGAGAGTTTGAGGAGCTAGGGTTGAAATTAAAGTGCAGAACTTCACAGGTAATAATCTGTGTATTTTTACCTGAGCCCCACACACACATTGTCAGAGGGACAAACAGATTGGCAAGTTAAACCTGTGGCGGAAAGAGTGGTGTGGGAAGCAGGGGTTTCAACTCATGGGGCACTGGGACCAATACTGGAGAGAAGGAGCTGTTCCATTGGACAGGACTCCATTTAAACTGGGCTGCTGGGACCAGTGTCCTGGCAAATTGAATAACTAGATTGGTAGATAGGGGTTTAAACTAATGAAGGCAGAATGGGAAGATTCAGGAAAGGGTAAAGTCAAAAGCAGTAAGAGAAATGTCGAGGCTGTGCAGCAAATAGGGATTTGTGTAAAATCAGCAGAGGGACAGAGAGCTTAACAAATGTATTGGGGCATAATTGACATCGGATGATATCAGGGAAAAATGGAAAAAAAATGAAAGCTAAGCAACAACTTGTATTTGTATGGCACCTTTAATGAAATAACACATCCCAAGATGCTTTACAGGGGAATTACAGAACTAAATTTGACACTGAGCCACATAAGGAGAAAGACATAGGGAGGGCATTCCAGGGCTTAGGTTCTAGGCAGCTGAGGGCACCAATGGTGGAGGGATTGAAATAGAGAAGGCCAGAATTGGCATAGTGTAGTGATCTAGGGGGTGTTGTAGGGCTGAAGGAAATTACAAAGATAGGGAGGGGCAAAGCCATTGAGGGATTTGAAAACAAGGATGAAAATTTTTAAATTGAGACATTGCTTGACATGGAGTCAATGCAGGTCAGCGAGCAGAGGGGAAATGGTTGGGTGGGACACATTGCGAGTTAGGACACAGGCAGCAAAGTTTTGCACGACCTCAGGTTTGTGGAGGGTGGAACTAGAGAGGCTGTCCGAGGTGTCCATTAGAATCTTTTTTCTTTTGGGCCTCCTTATCTCGAGAGACAATGGATACGCGCCTGGAGGTGGTCAGTGGTTTGTGAAGCAGCGCCTGGAGTGGCTATAAAGGCCAATTCTGGAGTGACAGGCTCTTCCACAGGTGCTGCAGAGAAATTTGTTTGTTGGGGCTGTTGCACAGTTGGCTCTCCCCTTGCGCCTCTGTCTTTTTTCCTGCCAACTACTAAGTCTCTTCGACTCGCCACAATTTAGCCCTGTCTTTATGGCTGCCCGCCAGCTCTGGCGAATGCTGGCAACTGACTCCCACGACTTGTGATCAATGTCACACGATTTCATGTCGCGTTTGCAGACGTCTTTATAACGGAGACATGGACGGCCGGTGGGTCTGATACCAGTGGCGAGCTCGCTGTACAATGTGTCTTTGGGGATCCTGCCATCTTCCATGCGGCTCACATGGCCAAGCCATCTCAAGCGCCGCTGACTCAGTAGTGTGTATAAGCTGGGGGTGTTGGCCGCTTCAAGGACTTCTGTGTTGGAGATATAGTCCTGCCACCTGATGCCAATTATTCTCCGAAGGCAGCGAAGATGGAATGAATTGAGACGTCGCTCTTGGCTGGCATACGTTGTCCAGGCCTCGCTGCCGTAGAGCAAGGTACTGAGGACACAGGCCTGATACACTCGGACTTTTGTGTTCCGTGTCAGTGCGCCATTTTCCCACACTCTCTTGGCCAGTCTGGACATAGCAGTGGAAGCCTTACCCATGCGCTTGTTGATTTCTGCATCTAGAGACAGGTTACTGGTGATAGTTGAGCCTAGGTAGGTGAACTCTTGAACCACTTCCAGAGCGTGGTCGCCAATATTGATGGATGGAGCATTTCTGACATCCTGCCCCATGATGTTCGTTTTCTTGAGGCTGATGGTTAGGCCAAATTCATTGCAGGCAGACGCAAACCTGTCGATGAGACTCTGCAGGCATTCTTCAGTGTGAGATGTTAAAGCAGCATCGTCAGCAAAGAGGAGTTCTCTGATGAGGACTTTCCGTACTTTGGACTTCGCTCTTAGACGGGCAAGGTTGAACAACCTGCCCCCTGATCTTGTGTGGAGGAAAATTCCTTCTTCAGAGGATTTGAACGCATGTGAAAGCAGCAGGGAGAAGAAAATCCCAAAAAGTGTGGGTGCGAGAACACAGCCCTGTTTCACACCACTCAGGATAGGAAAGGGCTCTGATGAGGAGCCACCATGTTGAATTGTGCCTTTCATATTGTCATGGAATGAGGTGATGATACTTAGTAGCTTTGGTGGACATCCGATCTTTTCTAGTAGTCTGAAGAGACCACGTCTGCTGACGAGGTCAAAGGCTTTGGTGAGATCAATGAAAGCAATGTAGAGGGGCATCTGTTGTTCACGGCATTTCTCCTGTATCTGACGAAGGGAGAACAGCATGTCAATAGTCGATCTCTCTGCACGAAAGCCACACTGTGCCTCAGGGTAGACGCGCTCGGCCAGCTTCTGGAGCCTGTTCAGAGCGACTCGAGCAAAGACTTTCCCCACTATGCTGAGCAGGGAGATTCCACGGTAGTTGTTGCAGTCACTGCGGTCACCTTTGTTTTTATAGAGGGTGATGATGTTGGCATCGCGCATGTCCTGGGGTACTGCTCCCTCGTCCCAGCACAGGCATAGCAGTTCATGTAGTGCTGAGAGTATAGCAGGCTTGGCACTCTTGATTATTTCAGGGGTAATGCTGTCCTTCCCAGGGGCTTTTCCGCTGGCTAGGGAATCAATGGCATCACTGAGTTCCGATTTGGTTGGCTGTATGTCCAGCTCATCCATGACTGGTAGAGGCTGGGCTGCATTGAGGGCAGTCTCAGTGACAGCATTCTCCCTGGAGTACAGTTCTAGGTAGTGCTCAACCCAGCGGTCCATCTGTTTGCGTTGGTCAGTGATTATGTCCCCCAATTTAGATTTGAGGGGGGTGATCTTCTTGATGGTTGGCCCAAGAGCTCTCTTCATGCCATCATACATTCCTCTGATGTTTCCGGTGTCTGAGGCCAGCTGAATATGACTGCATAGGTGTTGCCAGTAGTCGTTTGCGCAACGCCAAGCTTAATTATTCCATTAGAATAATTAAGTCTAAAGGTAACAAAGGCCAAGGTCGGCAATGTGTCCATACGCGGACACCAGTCTCCATGGTTAAAAAAAAATGTTGACGTCCGTGACTGGTAATTTCAGGGATGAGAAATTTCCCTTTGGCTTCTTTCCAACCAGGCTGGCTTGAAAAAAAATCACAACTGTCAATTGCACAGCTGAATTGGAATTTCTAAGCTCAGATCTTTATCTAATCAGTCCCTTCCATACTCTCAGTCGACGGGCTGAGAGTGAGAACAGCACTTTCCGAACTTTGGACAGATTCTGGATTTTCAGTCGGGCTTTTTTTTTTAAAAAAGGAACCCGCTGGAAAGCACCGAATCTGTCTGAAGTTCAGTAGCTGCTGTTCCCACTCCCAGTATCTGTTAGGTCGGCTTTTGGGTTTTCTGTTGGGCTATGATTTTTTTTTACAAAGCCCACTGGAAAACCACGGAAGTTCAGAAGCTGCTGTTCCCTCTCAACAACGGTCAGAGAGAGAAAGGGGCCAGAGAGTGGGGAGGTCAGAGAGAGAGGGGGCCAGCAAGAGAGGGGGGCCAGAGATTGGTGGGGGGGGGGGGGGGCGGATATGACACGGTGGTGGGGGGGACGACACAGAGAAGGGGGACGCACAGAGGGAAGAGAGAGAGACAGACACAGAGAGAGGGAGATCACTCCTGACAGTTGATGTGTTGGTTTTAATTTTCCAAAATTCCCTAGATTCTGGGAAGGTTCCATGAGATTGGAAAATAGCCAATGTAACTCCTTTATTCAGAAAGGGAGGGAGACGGAAACTACAGGCCAGTTACTTTAACATCTGTCTTAAGGAAAATGTTAGCAGCTATTATTAAAGACGTTAGGGCAGGGCATTTAGAAAAAAATCAAGGTAATCAGGCAGAGTCAACATGGTTTTGTGAAAGGGAAATCATGTTTAATCAATTTATTGCAATTCTTTGAAGAAGTAACATGTGCTGTGGATAAAGTGGAACGATCTCCGGAAGGCATTTGATAAGGTGCCACATCAAAGGTTATTGTGGAAAATAAAAACTCATGGTGTAGGGGGTATTATATTGTCATGGATAGAAGATTGACTAGCTAACAGGAAACAGAGAATAGGCATAAATGGGTAATTTTTTGGTTGGCAAGTTGTAATGAGTGGTGTGTCACAGGGATCTGTGCAGGGGCCTCAACTTTTTACAATTCATATGAATGACTTGGATGAAGGGACCGAAGGTATAGTTGCTAAATTTGCTTATGACACATGATAGGTAGGAAAGTAAGTTGTGAAGAGGACATAAGGAGGATACAAAGGGATATGGACAGTTTAAGTGAGTGGGCAAAGATCTGGCAAATGGAGTATCATGTGGGAAAATGTGAAATTGTCAATTTTGGCACAAAGAATTTTTTAAAAAGCATCTGTGGAGAGAAAAGCAGTGATTGCAGGAGTATATTTAAATGGTGAGAGATTGCAGAGCTCTGAGATGCAGAGGGATGTGGCTGTCTTGGTGCATGAATTGCAAAAGGTTAGTATGCAGGTTACAACAAGTAATTAGGAAAGCTAATAGAATGGTATCATATATTGCAAACACAAAAGTAGTGAGGTTATGCTTCAGCTATACAGGGCATTGGTGAGACCACATCCGGAGTACTGTGTACAGTATTGGTCTCCTTATTTAAGGAAGGATGTAAATACATTGGAATCAGTTCAGAGAAGGTTTACTAGACTAATACCTGCAATGGACGGGTTGGCTTATGAAGAGAGATTGGACAGGCTAGGCTTGTATCCATTGGAGTTTAGAAGAGGAAGAGGGGACTTGATAGAAACATAAGATCCTAAGGGGTTGTGAAAGGGTGGATGTCGAGAGGATGTTTCCTCTTCTGGGAGAATCTAGAACTAGGGGTCACTGTTTAAAAATAAGGGGTTGCCCATTTAAGACAGAAATGGGGAGAAATTATTTCTCTGAGGGTCATGCATCTTTGGAACTCTCTTCCTGAAAAGGCGGTGGAAGCAGAGTCTTTGAATATTTTAAAGGCAGAGGTAGATAGTTTCTTGATAAGCAAGGGGGTGAAAGGTTGTTGGGGGTAGGCAGGAATGTGGAGTTGAGGTTTCAATCAGATCAGCCATGATCTTGTTGAATGGTGGAGCAGGCTCGAGGGGCCGAGTGGCCTACTCCTGTTCCTAATTCGTATGTTCTTATCTGGAATACTCCATATTGCTACAAGTGTGTGGGCAGACATTGACTCCTGTGCTAGCAGCAAATGCCAGGTATCTCACTTAATCGGTGTCCAACATAGTGAAGAGAAAGTAAGTCAATAAATTAGTCTTATTTAAAGCTTCTTCACAAAAATGCATAATTGCTGTTTTGATTAATAGTAAGAAATTTTTGATGCCTTTATCTTTCTGAAATTGTCTCACTAGCCCCTATGTAAGACAAAAATTGTAATAGGTGCCCATGTGAAAAGGTTGGGCACCCCAGCTCCAAGCCCTTAACCTTGTGTTTTAAAATAACCTAGTAGCTAGGTTATTTTAAAACACAAGTTTAAAGGCTTGTGCTATGGAAACTCATTTTAAAATGGCAAAAATCGCTTTAGGGAATGTCTCAATTTCTTCTTTCTGGCATGCATTACTTTCACTTGGGACACAAGCTCAGTGACATGTTGAAAGTTGCTGGGCTTTTACTTCTGTATAAATGTCTGCTGCTATCCACTTGTATTCGTATTGAGGGAAACACCGGCATTAAAATCCAAGGAATCTCCAGAAGTCAGCATTGTAAGTTCCTCATGAATACAAGAGTATTGTGTAATGGGGCTGAGTGATGGTGGCAAAAACAGCATGCTGCTGACCTGTAAACAATAGTTGGTAAATATAATGTAATGGATATCTTTAATAAACCTTACTCTATGATGAACGGTCAACAATTCCTTAACAAAACCCATAGTGCATTTACAGTTTTAAAAACTGTTGGGGAAGCCATAGTAAAAATTTATTATGTTTCAGTGACCAAGTTAGAAACGGTCATTAACTGATTTGAAAACTCATTTGAAAGTTGTCTGTATCATATAATTACATTGTAAAAGTGCACCTTTGATAACAGGTAAGAGATTTGGCTTGGACATAAATTGGTTAGTCTGGAGTACGAGATAGTGAAAAACCATTTTGTAACTGAATAATACATAGTGTTAACCACTGAACTTTTGCAGAAAAGCCTTTTGTGAATAATTATCTTGTCAGAGCTGAATTGGAATCAACAGTGATACACAGAGATGGATATAAGTGAATGCAAGAGAATCGCTTTCTTGGAGGAACTAAAGGGGCGCTCTTTATTTGTAATTGTGTTTATCTAATTTTGTCACTAGCCTTGGTGAGTATAGGATATTTTGACCATGAGCGATGCTGCTGTTTCTGTATTTCAGAATCCAGGACCTAGTTTAACAGCCTGTCAAGATGAATAAACTAGTCTTGGCTACCTACTGTTAATCTCTCTGTCCCTCACTTCCCACTCTGCTTTTCTGTTTTACATGACTCATCTGAAGTACTATCTTCATCCTATAAAATTCTCCTGATTTGGACATCACTGCCCTTTTGTTGAATGCCTTGTCTTCAGACACATATTACAAGTAGGTGGAAAAGTTGCACAAACATTGACCATCATAGGTTAAATTATGACAATAGCAGTGTGAGAAATTGGTCCGTCTTCCTATTGCTGCTTTTCTACTGTTTCATCTCAATGTCCGCAATAACAATCCTCTCCTTGATTTTTATGGCTTATTGAATGAATTTTCACTCCTGACACTGTGTGAATCCACAGAGGTCATCCGATAAGGTCCCTCTATTACTCTGTGAAATGGTGTAGGCTTGCTCTATTTGCATTGGCATTGCATACTATTTTGCTTGCTAGCTATCTAATACAGTTGTGTTGCTCTCCATTAATGTTTGTATGCTTAACTATTTATAGGGAATAATGTGTTTGAAATTGTACTGTTTTTAATGGCATTAGATTGGCTATACACTTTATTATACCGATTAATTGGCCACATGTCTGTGGCTGAGTCAATAATTTAGTCAAATGTCTGCAGTGCCACTTGTCAGTGCCTATCTCTGACAAAGGCAAAGATGAGATTTTCAGCAGCAGATAAGCTGACTCAAGGGCAGAGTCAAGCAACGTTACGGAGATGGAATTAAGTGGTCTTCGTGATGACACAGATGTAGAAAGCTCATCTCGGGGTCAAATATGACACCAAGGTTGCGAACAGTCTGATTCAACCTCAGACAGCTGCCAGGGAGGGTGATGGCTAGGGAGCAGAGATTGTGAAATGGACCGAAGGCAATGGCTTCTGTTTTCCCACTATTTAATTAGAGGAAATTTCTACTCATACAATTATGGATATTGGATAAACAGTCAGACAGTTTAGAGATAGATTTGGGGTCAACAGAGGTGGAGGAAAGATAGAGCTGGGTACTGTCACTGGACATGTGGGAACTGATGCCTTAATTTCAGGTGATGTCACCGAGGGGCAGCAGGTAGATTAGAAAAAGGGGGAGATTAAGGATAGATCCTTGCAGGACACCAAATATAACAGTGAAGGAGTGAGAAGGAATCCATTGCAGGTGATTCTCTGGCTGTGACAGGATAGTTAAGAGTGAAAGCTAAATACTGCGGATGCTGGAAATCTGAAATAAAAACAAGAAATGCTGGAACCACTCAGCAGGTCTGGCAGCATCTGTGGAAAGAGAAGCAGAGTTAACGTTTCGGGTCAGTGACCCTTCTTCGGAACTGACAAATATTAGAAATGTCACAGGTTATAAGCAAGTGAGGCGGGGTGGTGCAAGAGCTAACAAAGGAGAAGGTGTAGATTGGACAGCTATGTGGATAGAGTGGTAGTTTGCAAGATGGAAGGGTTGTGTTTTTTTGAGGAGGGTGACGATGGCAGATTTGAAGGAGAGGGGGACAGAGCCTGAGGAGAAAGAATTGTTAATATCAGCTAACATAGGAACCAGGAAGGGAAATTGAGTGATCAGTTTAGCAGGAATAGGGTCTAGGGAACAAAAGGTGGGTCTCATTGACCAGATGAGGTTAGGGAATGCTTGAGGGGAGATAGGAGAGAAACTAAAGCAAGCTGAAAATTCAGGTTTAGGACAAGGGAAACCCTTGGAGGAAGTGAGGTACGGTGGGTTAGGGGTAGGGAGAGAAGCAGCAGAGGCAGTTAAACGCATGGTCTCAATCTTTGTAACAAAAAAGTCCATGATCTCATTGCACCTAATATTGAAGGTGATGGTGAAGGAAGCAGAGGAGGGTGGTTTAAGAAAATAGTTTGTGGTGAAGAGAAGCCAGGAGATATCTTTGCCTTCCTAGATGATCTTTGAATGGTAAGCAGGTTTAGTGATTGAGAGCTTTGCCTGTTAATGCTTTAAACGGTCCAGCTAGATTTGATGATGAATGATTAAATTAGTTGTTTGTCAAAGATGTTGAAGTCTGCATCCCTTGGACCTGAGGGATTGGAGTTGAGGTCTATAATGGGGGAATGGTTAGGGTGGGAAGAAGTAATACTATTGGGGACAAGGGCATCAAAGGTGATGGAGAGGGTGTGATTTAGCAAATCAGTCGCTGCTGAGATGTGATGGTGAATTCAAGGCCAAAGGCTAAATGTGTGGGTATTTGAAAGTGCAATAGTAAGTGGGTTGAGGGAGAGTATTTTTCATTTATGGATACAGAAAGCAATGGGCTTGGGAGGTGGGAGGGGTAGCTGGGTCGAAAGCGATACAAGGAAATGATCAAAGATTGCCTTATCGGTGATGGTAAAGATATGATTGACGACCTAGGGGATGACCATGTATGTTTATATGGAGGGAGTGATTTAGGAAGGATACGAGGGCATAAACTCAGGAGAGAGAGCAAGAAGTGTGATGGAGATTGGATAACTAAGGGTGAGAATTAACTCCGTACAGAGACTGAGGGAAGAAAGCAGGGGAATTATCTCAATGAGAAATTTGGAGTGATATTTGTTTTCTTTTGTTTATGGAATGTGGAAGTCACTGGCAAGGCCAATATTTATTGCCCATCCTTATCGCCCTAGAGAAGGTGGTGATGAGCTGCATTCTTGAATGGCTACAGTCCATGCAATATGGGTACACCCACCCTGCTGTTCGGGAGGGAGTTCCAGGATTTGGACCCATTGACAGTGAAGGAACGGTGATATATTTCCAAGTCAGGATGGTGGGTGACTTGGAGGAGAACTTACAAGTGGTGGTGTTCCCATGTGTCTTCTGCCGTTGTCTTTCTAGATGGTAGAGGTCACAGGTTTAGAAGGTGACTTGGAGAGTTGCTACTGCTGCAACTGTGCTCTGGTGGTGGAGAAAATGAATGTTTAGGGTGGTGGCTGGGATGCCAGTCAAGTGGACTGCTTGGTCCTGGATGGTGTCGACCTTTTTGAGCGTTGTTGGAGACCAGAGAAACAGTGTTACATGGAGAATTTGATCAACTTAGTGTATGCTGAATATTTCATATTTTGTACAGGGAACACTTTTTTTTCCAGTTTATGCATTTGGTGTCAGCTTCAAGCATTTACATCAGGTATTGCAGACTAAATGTAAAGTGCTTTCTACTCTATTCTGACTGTGCCTTGACCCAAATCTCAAAAAAGCACGCTCAGTGTATGAATATAACATTTCAATGTTCCACACCAGCTATTCTGTGACCTTTTCAGTAGAAATTGGCATTTAACAGCCAGTCACTGGTTTAGGTAGGACTTTGTGGTGTGCGCAAATGTGTATCTTTCTTTCTGTTGCCATGATAACAATACCAACTTGCATTTGTATAGCATCTTTGACATAATGAAATATCTCCAGGTGCTTCAGGTAGGAGAGAATAGGCCTGGAGATGGAGGAAGAATTTAGAAGGATGATGAAGGTTTGGGTGAAAAGTTAGATTTTAACCCTGACTTTAAATGTAGTGAGGGAAATAGCGAGACAGAGATTTTGTGAGGGTTTCAAAACCTGAACCAAGACATCTGAAAGCTTCTGGAAGAAGGACAGGAAGGGAAGACACACGTGAGTACATTTTTGGAGGACTGTAGTGCACAGTCTGGGAAATTGGGCTGGAAAAGTTTGTGTAGGTAGGGAGGATAAGATTCTGGAGGGATTTGTGATCTTGCGATGTTGGTGGGCTCTTATATGTTCTCACTTCCTCAACTGTAGCTTTAATGGGGCCTGGTGTGGGGTGGAGGCCTGCTCAGGTCGGGAAAAAGAACCTGACTCGAACCCGACCGAACCACAGTAGACCCAAGCCCAACCCGGCCCGAGTCCCTCCGATTTTTCCTCGAGCCCGACCCGAGCTGACTATCCCTTTACTTACCTTTTGACTGAGAAGCTCCACGAAGCTGCAGCGCATGCGTGTTGATGTTATAGTGACGCCACTCGCTCACTACGCAGACTCAGTTTGGTCCCAGACTCCCAGTTCAGGTAAGTTTTTAAATTTTAATACTTACCAGCAGAGCACTTACCGTGTGTGTCCGGCCTGACCGACCCGATCTGGACTCGGCCTGACCCGACCCGAGCCCGAAAGTGGTACCCTGAAGATGGGCCCGACCAGACCCGAACCCGACACATGCCATCGGTGCTGTCGAAGGAGCCTTGGTGCATCGCTGGAGTGCATCTTGTAAATGGTACACACTGCTACCACTGTGCGTTGGTGGAGAAGGCAGTGAATGTTTATGGAAGGGGTGCCAATCAAACGGGTTGCTTTGTCCTGGATGGTGTTGAGCTTCTTGAGTGTTGTTGGAGCTACACCCATCCAGGCAAGTGGAGAGTATTCCATCACACTCCTGACTTGTGCCTAGTAGATGGTGGACAGGCTTTGGGGAGTCAGGAGGTGACCTACTCCACAGGATTCCAAGCCTCTGACCTGCTCTTGTAGCCACGGTATTTATATGGCTACTCCAGTTCAGTTTCTGGTCAGTGGTAACCCCCAGGATGTTGATAGTGGGGGATTCAGTGATGGTAATGCCATTGAATGTCAAGGCAAGATGATTAGATTCTCTCTTGTTGGAGATGGGCATTGCCTGGCACTTAGGTGGCGCGAATGTTACTTGTCAATTATCAGCCCAAGCCTGGATATTGTTCAGGTCTTGCTGCATTTCTACATGGACTGCTTCAGTATCTGAGAAGTGCAAATGGTGCTGAACATTGTGCAATCATCAGCAAGCATCCCCACTTCTGACCTTATGATTGAAGGAAGGTCATTGATGAAGCAGCTGAAGACGGTTGAGCCTAGGACACTACCCTGAGGAGCCCCTACAGTGATGTCCTGGAGCAGAGATGATTGACTTCCAACAACCACAACCATCTTCCTTTGCGCTTGGTATGACTCCAACCAACAGAGCGTTTTCCCCTGATTCCCATTGACTCCAGTTTTGCTAGGGCTTCTGGATGCCATACTTGGTCAAATACTGCCTTGATGTCATGGGCAGTCACTCTCACCTCACCTCTTGAGTTCAGCTCTTTTGTCCATGTTTGAACCAAGGCTATAATGAGGTCAGGCCCTGGCGGAACCCAAACTGAGCATCACTGAGTGGGTTAGAGTCATAGAGTTATACAGCATACCCTTCAGCCCATCGTGTCTGTACCAGCCATCAAGCACCTAACTATTCTAGTCCCATTTTCCAGCACTTGGCCCGTAGCCTCGTATGCTATGACGTTTCAAGTGCTCATCTAAAATCTGCCATAAGCCTCCTTTTTTTTTCTTGATCCAATACTCTATATCCCTTGACATCCAGGGTTCCCTGGACTTGATGGTCCTACCCTTCACCTTAATGGGTACATGTTGGTTCTGAACCCTCACTATTTTCTCTTTGACTCACACTGGTCTGATGTAGACCTTCCTACAAGTAGCTGCTCCCAGTCCACTTTGGCCAGATCCTGTTTTGTCAAATTGAAATCAGCCTTCCCCCAATTCAGTACCTTTATTTCTGGCCTGTCTTTGTCCTTTTCCATAACTACCTTAAATCTCACAGATTTATGGTCACTATCCCCGAAATGTTCCCCCACTGATCCTTCTACCACTTGTCCAACTTCATTCCCTAGGATTAGTTCCAGTACTGCCCCTTCTCTTGTAGGACTTTCTACATACTGGCTCAAAAAGCTCTCCTGTATGCATTTTAAGAATTCCTCCCCCTTTAAGCCTAAGACTATCCCAGTTGATATTAGGTAAGTTGAAATCCCCTATTATTATCCTATTATTTTTACACCTCTCTGAGATTGGCCGACATATCTGTTCCTCTATCTCTCCCTGACTGTTTGGAGGCCTGTAGTACACGCCCAGCCAAGTGATTGCCGCCTTTTTATTCTTAAGTTCTATCCATATGGCCTCATTTGAGGAACCTTCTAAGATATCATCCCTCCTTACTGCAGTAATTGACTCCTTGATCAACAGTGCAATACCACCTCCTTTTTTATCCCCTCCCCTATACCCTGGAATATTGAGTTGCCAGTCCTGCCCCTCCCTCAGCCATGTCGCTGTGATAGCAATAATATTATAATCCCATGTGCTAATCAATGCCCTCAATTCATCTGCCTTATTAGTAAGACTCCTTGCATTAAAGTAAATGCAATCCAGCCTTGCATTTTTCACTTGTGCCTTAACAGGTCTATATTTGCTCTGCCTTCCAGACTGACTCAGTTTTTCTTCTATATTTGGCTGTGCCTTACCCCCTACTGTACCTCCACTCTGTATCCCATCTCCCTGCCAAATTAGTTTAAACGCCCCCCCCAACAGCACTAGCAAACCTCCCAGCAAGGATGTTGATCCCATTCTGGTTCATGTGGAACCCGTCCAACTTGTTACAGGTCCCACTTTTGCCAGAAACAGACCCAGTGATCCAGGAACCTAAAGCCCTCCCTCCTGCACCATCTTCTCAGCTACGCATTCATCTGCTCTATCCTCTTATTCCTATAATCGCTAGCATGTGGCACAGGGAGTAATCCAGAGATTACAACCTTTGAGGTCCTGCTTTTTAATCTGCTACCTAGCTCCCTAAATTCTTGTTGCAGGACTTCATCCCTCTTTCTATCTATGTTGTTGGTACCAATGTGTACCACGACCTCTGACTGCTCACCCTCCCCTTTCAGAATGTCCTGCAGCCGCTCCCTGACGTCCTTGATCCTAGCACCAGGGAGGCAACATTCCATCCTAGAGTCTCGTTTGCGGCCACAGAAACGCCTTTCTGCACCCTTTACGATAGAATCCCCTATCACTATAGGTCTTCCACCCCTTTTCTTCCCCTGCTGTGCAGCAGAGCCCTCCGTGGTGCCAAGAACTTGGCTGTTGCTGCTTTTCCCTGGGAGGTCATCTCCCCGCCCCCCCAACAGTATCCAAAGCGCAATATCTGTTTGAGAGGGGGATGGCCACAGGACTCCTGCACTACCTGCCTGGGCCTACTACTCCATCTGGTGGTCACCCATCCCTTTTCTGCCTGTGCAGCCATTACCTGTGGTGTGACCACTTCACTAAACGTGCTATCCATGATTTTCTCAGCATTGCGGACGCTCCACAATGAATCCACCCGCAGCTCCAGCTCCGTAATGCGGGTAGCCAGTAGTTGCAGATGGATACACTTCCTGCACACATGGTCGTCAGGGACACTGGAAGCATCCCTGATTTCCCACATAGCGCAGGAGGAGCATATCACGGGGCTGAACTCTCCTGCCATGACTTACCCTTAGATTAATTAGTTACTCCCTTAATTAAAAAATACTAATTACACTAGGGGCCTTGTTCGACCCACTACAATCTTAAAATCCTTAAGTTGCACTGAATTAAAAAAAAACTTTAGTAGCACTCACCTTATCACTAGTGGGTTTTTTTCAACAAAAAACCTTCCCTTTTTTTAAGCTATTTAAACGCACTAACAGCTGCTACTCACCCAACCAATCACCTTGCAGATTTCCCGTGATGTCACAGAGTTTTTTTTTTGAGTCTCAGCATGTGCTGAGAGAGCAGGTCCACCGGCTCCTGTCTTCAGGTAAGTGAGGGCCTCAAGCTCTGCGCTCTCTGATACAGCTCCGGATCAGCTTCCGCCCAGGTCCGCCAGCTGCCGCCGCTCCTGTCTTCAGGTTATTGCTAGGCAAGTGCCGCTTGATAGGATTGTTGATGACACCTTCCATCACTTTACTGATGATTGAGAGTAGGCTGATGGGGCGGTAATTGGATGGGTTGGATTTGTCCTGCTTTTTGTGGAAAGGACATTGTTGGGCAATTTTTAACATTGTCGGGTAGATGCCAGTGTTGTATCTGTACTGGAACAGCTTGGCTCGGGGCACGTCTAGTTCTGGAGCACATGTCTTCAGTACTATTGCCGGAATGTTGTCAGGGCCCATAGCCTTTGCACTTTCCAGTGCCTTCAGTCTTTTCTTGATATCACGTGGAGTGAGGCGCATATCCATTGTCTCTCGAGATAAGGAGGCCCAAGAAGAAGAAGAATTGAATTGGCAAGACTGGCACCTGTGAGCTGGGGACTTCAGGAGGAGGCCGAAATGGATCATCCACTCGGCACTTCTGGATGAAGATTGTTGCAAATGCTTCAGCCTTTTGCACTTATGTGCTGTGCTCCCCCATCCTTGAGGATGGGGATATTTGTGGAACCACCTCCTCCTGTTAATTGTTTAATTGTCCACCACCATTCACGACTGGATTTGGCAGGACTGCAGAACTTGGATCTGATCTGTTGGTTGTGGATTGGCTTAGCTCAGTCTATCGCATGCTGCTTCTGCTGTTTAAGTAGTCCTGGATTGTAGCTTCACCAGGTTGACACCTCATTTTGAGGTGTGTTTGATGCTGCTCCTGGCATGCCCTCCTGGACTCTCCATTGAACCAGTCTTGCTCCCCCAGCTTGATGTTAATTGTAGAGTGGGGGATATGCCAGGCCATGAGGTTACAGATTGTGGTTGAGTACAATTCTGCTGCTGCTGATTGCCCACAGCGCCTCTTGGATGCCTAGTTTTGTGTTGCTAGATCTGTTCGAAATCTATACCATTTAGCATGGTGGTAGTGCCACACAACATGATGGAGGATATCCTCAATGTGAAGATGGGACTTTGTCTCCATAAGGACTGAGCGGTGGTCACTCCTACCAATACTGTTATGGACAGAAGCATCTGTGGCAGGCAGATTAGTGAGGATGAGGTCAAGAATGTTTTTCCCTCACCACCTGCTGCAGACCCAGTCTAGCAGCTATGTCCTTTAGGACTCTGCCAGCTCGGTCAGTAGTGGAGTAGTGGTGCTACCAAGCCACTCTTGGTGATGGACATTGAAGTCCTCCACCCAGAGTACATTCTGTGTCCTTGCACCTTCAGTGCTTCCTCCTAGTGGTGTTCAACATGGAGGAGTACTGATTCATTAGCTGTGGGGGGGGGGGGGGGGGGGGGGCGGGGTTGTGGTAGGTGGTAACCAGCAGGAGGTTTCCTTGCCCGTGTTTGACCTGATGCTATGAGGCTTCATGGGGTCTGTAGTCGATGTTGAGGACTCCCAGATCAACACACTCCTGACTCTATACCACTGTGTCATCTCTGCTGGGACTGTCCTGCTGGTGGGACAGGACATACCCGGGGATGGTGATGGTGGTGTCTGGGACATTTCCTATAAGGTATGATTCGGTGAGTTTGACTATGTCAGGCTGTTGCTTGACTAGTTTGTGGGACAGCTCTCCCAACTTTGGCACAAGCCTCCAGATGTCAGAAAGGAGGAATTTGCAGGGTCGACAGGGCTGGGTTTGCCTTTGACATTTCTTGTGCCTAGGTCGATGCTGGGTGGTCCATCTGGTTTCATTCCTCATTGACTTTGTAGAGGTTTGATGCAACTAAGTGGTTTGCTAGGCCATTTCAGAGGGCATTTAAAGTCAACCACATTGCAGTGGGTCTGCAGTCACATGTAGGCCAGACCAAGTAAGGACAGCAGATTTTCTTCCCGAAAGGACATTAGTGAACGAGATGGGTTTTTACAACAATCAACAATGATTTCATGGCCACCATTAGACTAACTTTTAATTCCAGATTTATTAATTGAATTCAAATTTCACCATCTGCCGCGGTGGGATTCAAACCCATGTCCCCAAAACATTAGCCTGGGCTCTAGATTACTAGTCTAGTGCCATTACCACTACTCCCCCTATGAATTTGTCATTTGGGCAACATCTTAGTTCATGAAGAATCCGTTGAAGAACATGACATGAGGGTTAGAGTGGTTTTGAATCGTTTACAAGTAGGCTTAATGACACTTAATGAAAAGTGTGAATTCTCAAATACCTCTATTCATTTCTTGGGGCACATTGTTAGTAGCAAGATCATAATGGCAGACCCGCAAAAGAGGAGAGCTATTAGTGAATTCCCAGTTCCTACTTCTGTCCAAGATCTTCAACGATTCCTTAGAATGGTTAATCAGTTGGCAAAAGTTTTACCCAATCTAGCGCAAGTTATTGAACCCTTAAGACAACTAAAAAGCTCAAGCATGGTATTGGGATACACATCAGGAGCAAGCATTTCAAAGGATCAAGGAGATGCTGATTTTGCCAGATATCTTTGCGCATTATAACCCCTTACTACTAAACACAATTGCAGCAGACACCTCATCCACAGGGTTAGGGGGCAGTCCTTTTTCAAGAACAACCAGATGGATGTTGAAGACCAGTTTATTATGCCTCAAGAGTATTGTCTGAGAGTCAGACGAGGTACATCAACATAGAGAAAGAAGCTCTCGCAGTCATGTGGGCTTGTGAAAAGTTCTCCGATTATATTATCGGCTTAAAGGTCGTCATTGAGACAGACCACAAACTCCTAGTTTCCTTACTTGATGAAAAGGAACTCATTAGGATGCCTCCAAGAATCCAGAGATTCTGGCTGAGACTAATGAGATTCACTTATGAAATGGCATACTTACATGACAAGCAATAAACATCAGCAGATGCATTGTCCAGAGCTACTGTTGACCATCCTACACAACAGGATGTTGATTTTATTAATGAAATTGAGTCATATTCTCAGCTCACTGCATCACAATGACTGGCAAGTTTAAAAAACCTCCAAGAAATTCGTCATGCTCAGATGCCAGATGAGGAATGCATCTGTATCAGCCAAAATTGCATGCAAGGTTGGCTACAGCAGCATCGCAGTGGTAAGGTGATGAATATCTTTTTTCAACACAGAAGGCTCTTCACTATTGTGTATGATTTGATGGTATATGACGAGAGGCTGGTGATTCTGGATTCACTCTGGGTTGATATTTTGGGTGGCACAGTGGTTAGCACCGCAGCCTCTCAACTCCAGTGACCCGGGTTCGGTTCTGGGTACTGCCTATGTGGAGTTTGCAACTTCTCCCTGTGAATGTGTGGGTTTCCACCGGGTGCTCCGGTTTCCTCCCACAGCCAAAGACTTGCAGGTTGATAGGTAAATTGGCCATTGTAAATTGCCCCTAGTGTAGGTAGGTAGTAGGAGAATGGTGGGGATGTGGTAGGGAATATGAGATAAATATAGGATTAGTATAAATGGGTGGTTGTTGGTTGGCACTGACTCGGTGGGCCGAAGGGCCTGTTTCAGTGCTGTATCTATGACTCTAAAATACACCAGGGCCACATGGCTATAACAAAATGCAGAGCACGGGCTCAGTTGTCTGTGTGGTGGTCAGGAATATCGAGAGATATAGAAGAATTGATTTCTAATTGCCAGGAGTGTGCAGTGCACAGACAGGATCAGAGGGGACCCCTTATCTCGACCCAATTTCCAACCAGACCATGGGAATGTCTGGGGGTGGATCTATTCCTGTTTAATGGAAAATCCTACCTGATTGTCATCGACTATTTTTCAAGGTGGATTGAAGTCAAATGTTTGTACACAACGACTACTGAGATAGTCATTTGAGCTTTATCGGAGATCTTTGCAACACATGGCATTCCTGACTAGACAGTTTCCGATAATGGACCACAATTTGCAAATGACTACTTTATGCACTTTGCAGAAAACTGTGGATTTGTACATCTTACAAGTTCCCTTAGACATCTGCGATCTAATGGTGAAGCTGAAGGAGGAGTCAGTACTATCAAAGCACTGTTGAAGAAAAAGATTTTCAAACAGCACTCCTGAACTATAGATCTACTCCTTTGCTATGTGGATTAGACCCATCCGAACTGTTGATGGGAAGGAAACTTTAAAACAGAACTTCTCATCCTGCCCAAAAAATTACTTCCAGGGCTAGAAGTCCAGGATTATCAGAGAGTTCAAGACAGAGAAAAGTTGTACTGAAAGCAACAAGATTATAATTATAACAAGAGATATTGTACCAGGAACCTACCCAAGTTGATGGACGGAGAAAAGGTATGGGTACGAGACCAGGGCAGAGAAGGAGTAATCGTCCAGAGAGATGAGAATCAACAGAGATCTTATTTAGTACATACTTCAGAAGGTACTATAACAAAAAACAGGAGAAATCTTATTTCTATTCATCAAAGACGTCAATCAGTCTTACATTTGGACGAACCAGATGTTGAACCTGAAATTCAGAAAGTACTGAATACTACAAACCTCAATGAAGACCATTCAAGTCAAGAAACAAGAGTTCGGAGCCAGACAACTGATCTTCCGAGTCTGACAACAACATGCTCAGGGAGAGTTGTGAGGCCTCCTGACACATTGAATCGGTGATGTCAGAGACGTGTGAGGGGGGGGGGTGGGGTGGTGGGTGGGGAGTGGAGATGGGGTAGTATGTAAAAATAAAAATGAACATACAAATATATGGAATGTAGTGTAAGAGTTTGAGAGGGTTTGAGGAATACCTCCCACCATGATGATGTAAGAGGAGATCACGTGAGAGAGACTGGAGGGAGAAGCAGTATGGCTTCAGAAGTCATACAGACTTATTTAAAGCTATATATATTTAATACGTAATAAATGAGTTAATATTAAAATTACAGAAGATGCAGTAATCTCTGCTGGTTAGACTAACCAAATATACAAATTGCTGATAGATTAGCCAAACATACAACAGGCAACAAATGCTGGCCTTTCCAGTGACGTTCACATCTCATGAACGAATGAAAAAAATTGTTCTACTGCACTGCCTGATATGATCCTCACTACTGATCCTGGTTTTTGCTCCATGTGTAGACTGCATGCTGTGTGCTGCAGATGAAATTTCCCGAGTTTATATTTGCTGTAGATTTCGTCATTCCCTGAATGCATTGAGGCGTGCACTCCCAGACTAAAGTGGCAGCATTGTGCAGGAGCTGGGGCCAGGATGGGCGAGAGAAGTGCAATAGGGAGGAAGTGATCCTCCATGGATGTTGGAGATGGGAAGGGGAAAGAGTGCTCTGCGCATTGAGGAACAAGAGTACTTCTGCGGGTGGAGTGGAGAATCAGTGATCGAGGCTGGCGCAGGAAGGGAGGATCCCTGAGTGATGCGACTGAATTGGAAGAAATTCCTCTTCATTAATTTTTCTCAAAAATAGAACAGTTCTTTAGAGAAATGCAATTTAATAATTTTCTGATATCTTGCCTTTTCTGCCTACCAAAGAAATCTGCCTCAAAAGAATCAAAACTTTGCAACTGCTTTTTGAGTCATTCGTAATATCCCTAAGTTGTGAACTGTGCTGTACATTCGTGCTGAAGTTGTGCATCTGTGCAAAACTTAAAGCAGAATAAATTACATCAACAATAAAAAAAAAAATGTTTTCTTAGAGTGTTGAGATTCATGTGATGGCCAAAAGTACCTTTCACTGTTGTCATCTGTCGTCACTGTTATTACGTTGTCATCTTTCCTACTTGTTTTTTTTTATGTGATTGGGCCAATGGATTTACCTGTTGCACAGGTATTGCTTTGAGGTATCTCCAGTGCTTTCTACAAAATCAGTCTTGCAGGTGTTAACTGGTTTGTCAGAGATGCTGAAAAAGGTATGATGGACTGAGACTGCACACCGGTAAGGTTTTCATTTAATCCAATATTTCCCTTTTTTGCTAAACAGTTGTGGGTTGGGAGCTTTCAGTGTTGTGTGAATTGTATTGAGGATTGATCAGCACTGGATTGAGCAGAGTAATATTACAGTGAACTTCTTTCTGGGATAGAAACCAATATTACAATCCAGTTTAATAGAGGTACCCCCACCCCCCCACCACTGCCCCAACTCTTTCCAACCTACATCTCAAGCCACCTCAAATTGCCAGAGCAGATTACAACTCCCAATTGGGTCTGACACTTTAGACACTGGCGCTGTTTTAAGAAACCTTGGAAGTGAGTTTGTGAGTGAAGGTGTCATGTTGGCATTGAGGCCATTGTAGGTGGGTTCCAACACCTAAATGTATGTGACAGCTGACAAAGAAGGATTTTATGCTGTCATTTGAAAGAAAAATAATTTTATAACAATCTTTCACAATGTACAGCCCAGAATGAGGTGGTTCAGGAGAAGGGTCTGTACAATCTTGGGCAGTTTGAGAGGAATGGCAGGATGGTTGTACACTTTCATGTGAATGCAACATTCACAATTCCCTGCTAATTCTAACTAGTGCTTGCATTTCTATATTAGTCTGTAGGTGTTTGCTCTGAGGAAAAGAATGACTTTTTAAAAAGTTCTACATAAATCACTGCCATTCAATGATTTTGAGAAACGTTAATGTTGATGCCTCTTCCATCTTGCTTATGCAAATCAGAAAAGGTAATTAATTGCAGCTATTTTGAGTCACTATTTCCTGTTACACAGTGCACGCTCATGTCAAAGGATCATCTCCCACTCTTAGACTTTAATCGCCATTTGAGACATGCTGTTTTAGTGAATAATAGCCTCTTAATTAGGTAACCCACATCTAACACCTGTAATGGGACTGGCTGTTGGGAATGGATTGTATTACTACACTGATCTCATGCTGTACTAACTTTGGCAAGAACATGTTAACAGTAATGTTGGATCATTATGGAATCAACTACATTAGCTGCGGTTGGCCATTACAGTGTTGTAAAACTTTTGGCATGTTCTGAATTTTGATGTTGCAGACTGGCGCACTCCAAGGTCCAGGATTATGTGCTGAGGGATGCACTAAAGCTTGGGGCAGCCACTGCAAAAGCTCAATGGGAAGAGGCCATTGTCTAAGGCCCTCCTGCTGTAGTACACTGAGTCTGGAACTCGTGTAAAACCCCTCAGGCTGTATGTTTGACATGGAATGTACATGGTAATTATAACCTGTAATTGAGATGCCTTGCTGCACTTAGAGTGCCGCATACAGTAAGAAAGGAATTGAACTGTACTACACTTTATGTAATGTCAAATTTGAACTCTTATGCAATGTACTTTTACAAATTTTATGAATAAAGTATATTTTTTGGAAAAAAAAATCAGTTTTTTAACTGGTTACTTTGCACCTCTGCAATAAGACTGCCAATTAATATAACTAGTATTGTGAGTCTGAACTTTTTGTTTTGAAAATTCATTAACAAAGTAGTGAGAGGTTTATAAAATTACTTTATAAATCAATGATTTTTGCTTCCTTTTGGAACTCAAGTAAGAGCAAAACGGATCTGATGAAGAAAAAATGAAAAAAAAACATATGAAGCGCTGAAACAACCACTGGTGAAAGAACACAGGAGATGTTATGGAAGAGAACAGACCATTCAGCCCATTGATTATAATAAGCCAACTTTCCCATTCATTATCATCGAATCAGGAAAGCAGCAAGGAAGATTCCAACCTCCTATGAACTACAATAAAGCCTGGATGTGTATTTAATATGATCTTTTAAACCTCTGCCCCTTGTTCTGCCTCCGAGCTAATTATGCAAGTGGATAAGGATCACAGAAAGCAATCAGAAATTGATTGAGGTCTGCCTAAAATAACTCAGCAATGATTTATTGATAAACGCTGGCTTTGATTTCCATGCTTTACGTTTTATTTTTTTTTATTTTAGAGATACAGCACTGAAACAGGCCCTTCGGCCCACCAAGTCTGTGCTGACCAAGAACCACCCATTTATACTAACCCTACAGTAATCCCATATTCCCTACACCACCTACCTACACTAGGGGCAATTTACAATGGCCAATTTACCTATCACCTGCAAGTCTTTGGCGGTGGGAGGAAACCGGAGCACCCGGCGAAAACCCACGCGGTCACAGGGAGAACTTGCAAACTCCGCACAGGCAGTACCCAGAATTGAACCCGGGTCCCTGGAGCTGTGAGGCTGCGGTGCTAACCGCTGCACCACTGTGCCGCCCTTGGCATGCTAAAGTTTCCTTTTAAAACTCTGCTTCAGCTTGTACACACATCATTGTCTTTATTGTTGCCAAAACCTTGGCTGGAATTTATGGGCCCCTCCTGAGATGGTGCTGGAGGCGGGAAGGTGCGGAGAATCGCGACAGGTGGTGGGGGGAGGAGGGTCCTGTCACCTCCCTGTCGCTAAGCAATCTTACTGGGGGCAGGATAGACTGATGATGGCCTTTGTGCTCAGAGGCCAATTGAGGACCTTATGTGACCTATTAATGACCAATTAAGGGCCTCTTCCCACTGCTGCTGGGATCTTACCAGCAGGCGGGGGGGGGGGGTGCCTCCGCCATGCAGGGAGGGTTTGTAACATGAGGAGCACTCCCTGCGGGCGTGGGGGGTGGAGGAGTCCCTCCTCCATGGAAAGTCTGTGGCCCACAGATGACCCCTGCTGGGAACGACTTTACCCCTGGGACCCCCTTCCTGTGGACTGCACGACTACCCCCTTACCACCACTACTACCCCACCTCCCCCCCTCCGCCTAGCCGGGGCCTTCTGGATTGGCCCCAGCGACCCCACCTCACTTACCTGAGGTCCGGCGTTCCAGCACTGGGCCTGTGTCCAAGGCTTCTGCAGTACCGGCAGTGGCCACCGCTCCCGTTGGTGCACTCTCTGATTGGCCGGCAGCTCTTGGAGGCGGGATCCCTGTCTTTAAAGGGATGGGGATCCTAGCTCGTGAAACTTAGACCTAGGATCACTGCGGGGGAGCACAAAAAGGCAGAGGCAGGCTTTTCCCAGCTTTTTCAGCCTGGCGCCTGTTACGGTCAAGTGAGGAGGGGTTAAAGGGCTAGCCTCTTTTCCCTCTCCTTGATTGACCACAACAGGTTTCATTCTTTCTTAAAGTGGATGTACTGGTCAATTCAGTAGGTGTTGGATTACTATGATCATAACAAGAACCAACCGTCCGGTTTTCTTGAGTTAACAAAAAAAGAGATTAACTTTATTTTACCTAAACCAAATGAATAAAAATAAGTAATGCGCCAACTTTCACACTCACAAATACCCTGGAGGTTTACACCCACACAGTTAGTTACAGAGTAGGGAAAGGTAGATTTGTTCAGTTAAAGTCTATGAAAAAAGGTATACAGTTTGTCGAGTTTGGTGATTTGGCTGGCTTCTAGCTGAATTCAGTGGTCCTGAGGCTTTTAGTTTGCAGAGGTAGATGACTGGTTCAGTGAGTCTCTTTGGAGATAGCAGTACGGTTGATTTCCTCCAATGGGGTTTTGGATTGTAGCGGAGTATGCAAGGGTGGTCAGTCAAGAAGCAGGATTTGAAATATTTTAAGCTGGAATGGAGAGAGGGAATCCCCACTTAGAGTCTGCTCATGTCAGAGTCCAGTTGCTTTTCCTTTGCTGCAGAGAAAAACACCAGCTTAAAACCACATATGGGGAGGGGCTTGTCACAGGACAGCCACTCTGATTCAAACATAGCATTATAGCAGTATTTTTTCTCCTTGCTGAGAGAATAGGTAGTTCCTTTAAACTTCCTGGGTCTTGGTTCTTGCTGAGGACTTGGCAGACATTTCATCTCTCTCCACGCAAGCATTGTAGTGTAGGATACAACGTTGCAAATTAGGTGATCATCTTAAGCTGAAAGGATGACTTTGCTGGCAGCTTGTCTTTTTAAAAAAAAATACAAATTCAGATCTCTAGCCAGTGGATTAAAGAAAATTATCATTCAACAAAACACATTGGCATAATAGCAGACTTTTGTTTTTACCTACAGACCCCTTTTTCTTTCCTCAGACCTGCTTAATCCGATGCCCTTTCAGCTGAGACAAGATTGCTGATGAGTTTAAGATGCCTTTTATTGGTCTCCAGAAGCCTGCTAATTGCCCCCATCCCTTTAAATTTGACAGGCATAGCATTTTCATCTCCACCAGTGGCATCATCCCTAGCATCAGTGGTATTTTCACCTGGAATTGTGAATCATTATGCAAATAAAGTTTGATATGAAAATTGCACGATATTAACACTTGAGATTCTGGCAGCTCTTTAAGCAACCTAAACCAGAATATGTGTCCTATTCAAGGAAGTTGGAACAGCTTTTTCATCTGAATGACATCAGGCACAATGTACAAATTACTGAAGCATTACATTTGACAGAATATCTTCAGCAGTAAAACAAAATACAATGAATATAGCCTTCAAAGACAAGATCTATTTCATAGTATTGTCCAGACAATGCCAGCTGACAAAGGAAGCATGATGACTAGAGATAAAATTAGAGTATTTTAATGCTGTATGATGTTATCTTGGTTGTAATGCTGGATTAAGATTGTTTCTATATTTGTTTCATTCTCATTTATACACAGGAAAATTGGAGAGTTTACAGGAGGTCGAGTCTGAGTTTAGGACTACTGTCTAATCTCTATTTGAGATTACTTCCACAGATGGCTGGTTTATGTATTGATCTAGAAACTCTGATATTAATATCAGTGATTACTTACCTGTCATATCTGTTGTGGTATTGCTTCAAGGGGCGTATCTAAACAGATGTCCTTTACCAGACAGGATGTGATGTACAGACCCATATGATCTCTAGGCAGTTGTTGGAAGCAGCTACAGAAACAAGATGTGTATCCTACCTTCCTAGTATTGCTGCATACGTGTTAGTATCTTCAATAAAAGAACCCACCTTTTAGATTCGCCAATCTTGTCTGTGTGATTGGTGTATTTGCGTCAAGAAAGAAGAAATGCAATATGGTGGCAGCTGGTGGTTGTTGAAGATACTTCAAGTTTCTGCAGATCCTGCAAAGCTGAGTCCATCTGCTTGCTACAGAAGCTCGGGTGTGAATGTTTGCAAGCTCATCAGGTTTGTCTGTGATCCTTGTGGCAGCGTCAAATTCTGTGTAAGTGACTCTGTGGTATTGTTGGTGTCAAACACACAGCAGGTCTGCATCATTGGAACATTGCACGTCATGTTGCGATTCTATCGCTTTACTTTGAGGGAACGTGAGTCTGAATCAAGCAGCGATTATGGTTTGTGCAGCAAGCAATCAGTCAAAAGCCGACTCTGAGAGGTGTGTGCTTGGCAGAGCTCTGTTGGGCAGGACCACCATTATTGCTGACGGGCCAACGGATTGGGAGTTCAGGGAGGGGGCACGGGTGCGATTCATCTATTGCGACATGGTACGAAATTTTAATATTTTTAGAGGACTCATGTTTTAGAATTGTGGAAATGGATTCCTTTGGAAGACTGAAATGATTCCAAAAGATCATTGGAAGGACTTTCGGACTTTGTTTATAAACACTTACCGGAAGCCACGTGTCTTCAGCTAAGTAAATAGCAGTTGCCTTCTGACTATGGGAGTTGTTTACAGAGAAGTGACATGTCAAGATTTATGGTGGTCAAGAGTTGGTTTTGGTTTGGATATTGTTTTGAGTCAGTTGGGTTTGCAGCCTGCTGAGATAAGCACCCAGCTTATCCTTTTTCCACCTCTGAGAATCTAGTGTGTGATAGCTGGAACCCCTGATGCTGCATTTCTCCTGGAGAGCCTGCCAGAATAATCCTTGATGTTGCCTGAAGAGAACTGCTCCAAAAAGTTCCCAGTGACAGCCGTTCATGCGTATTTGGGACAACTGATATCATGCCATATTTGATCCTTTTCCTTCAAGAATTAACAAGTATTTGACCAAAGTATTTTTTTTGCCTTTTTTTGTAAAGCCATTTCTGCAGAGAAAACCTCTATTTTTCCTTTAACCTGTGTGTGTGTGTGTGTGTGTGAGAGCGCGCGCATTGGGCTAAGTTAGAAGGGAACTTTTATATTTCAATCTGTGTGTAAATGCTTTGCATCTCTACTGAATAAGTCTTGTTTTATAATAAATTCATTATTTTATTGATTATTAAAGAAACCTGTTGGTGGATTTTATCTGAAATAAAAATAGAGTATATAATTGGCTGTGTCGGTAACCGGGTAAACATTTAAATATATGTTGTGACCTGTGGAGAAGTGGGACTAGAGAAAGACAGTGCACTCCTCCTGCCTTAATCCTAACAATGGCCAGGCAGAAGCATCTGTGCACAGCAGCTTCCAGATATTTGAGAAGGCCAGAAGACCTTTTTCTCTTGAAGGTCTCAGGAGAGCTATATATTAAAATAAATGAATTTGCGATAGCTTCCATCCCCATTGAAGCATTCCAAAAATACATCCTTGACCAACCCAAAGGCTACAGTTTACACATCTTGCTTAAAAGTAGTAATAAGTTTGAAGCCATCCTTATGGATAGGCAGAGCCTACAAGCCCTGTGCACTTTGTTTACTATTGGCACTGTTGCCAACACAGCTAAACCTGGCAAGTCATGTAGGCACCGTGGCCTCATACATTGAGCAAGAAATTGTCTGGCTTTCCATGATATTTGCAAAGAATATGTCAACAGAGGGCACTGGAAGTGCCAATGCAAGAAACCTAAGGCGCAACCAGTCATGTCATTGTCGCATGCACGACAAGTATGGCATCCCAACAGGCAGAGGGAACAGTCCAAATATCAAAGGCGAAATATACATGAGATGATCAGCCAGACCGAAAGGTTAGAAGGTGAGCATGACCAAGGCACTGACACACAAATTGATTTGGTGTTTCATACTGTCAACCTCAGAGCGTATTGACACATAGGAACCTTCAGAAGCTTTTGCTACAATCCAGATTATTTGCCTACAGAAATCTGGCAAATACACACTCTGGACCAAGATTGACACAGGTGTGAGGGCCAATATTGTACTGCTCCAAATCCTCAAGAATGTGTATCCACAGTGTTATGAGGAGTGCACTGTTTATTCTAGTTCCACTTCTCCACTTACCTATATGCTCAATCATAGACTCTATTTTTATCCCAGAATAAAGCATACCAACCAGGTTTCTTTAATAAACAACAAAATTATCAGTTTATTATAAAATAAGTCTTAACCAGTAACAAAGTAATGCAGACTGAAATATTTAAGTTCCCTTTTTACCTTAGCCCCTCATCCTTGCATACACACACACACCAGTTAACCGGAAAAAAAGGGATTTTTGTTTAGAGCTCTGTTACAGACAAAAAAACACTTGGGCTAAACACTTGCTCATTCTTGAAGAAACATCAGATGAGATATGTAGTGTTCCAAAATTGGCACACAGTCTGGCTTCCGAGTGCACATAGATGGGTCACTGGAATCTTTTAGAACAGGTCTTTTCAGGTGGCATTGAGAATTAATAAAGCAGGCTTTTCTTCAAAGATAGGAGACAAGATGAGTTGACACAGTAACCTTCTCAGGTTCTTTTAGCGAGGTGCTGGAAAGCTGATCTGGGTTGTGGTCTTCTCTCCTTCCTTGGGAATTCTCATGTCTCCTTGGAAGTTCTCTCCCTTTTTATACAGTTCAACCTCAACCCAAAACAATTCAAAAGTGAAACAGACAACAGGAGATCAACCTTTTGATCTCCATCAATCTTGACCTGTCACTTCTTTGTAAACAAATTCTCCAGGTGTCTGAAGTTCTCTGTTGTTTATTGAGCTGGAAGTCAGGTGGTTTTCTAGAAAGGCTTGTTTTCCTCACAAGACCTCTCAGTTCCCCTTTTAAAAAAACATTTCCAGGGACTCTTTTTCAAAGTCAAGTGGCCTTTACATGACCCCCTTTTGAAAACCCCAAAGTTTAATATTTCTTCAATCTTTCAAAAATGAATCCTCAAAAAATATATTTAACAAAACACAGAGGCACATTTGTAACAACAGCAATAGCACGCTATGGCTCAAACAACCACCACCAAGCTCACGGTGTACAAAGGTTCAGCGTTTCCGTGTTTGGGATCCATTACGCTCAAGTGCAGATATAACAATTCACCCTGGTCAATCCAATTTTCTTACATTGTGCATACCACAGGTCCATCAATTGCAGGCCTACTGGCATGTAAAGACCTCACATTGGTGAAAATCCACGGCATCGACATGAATGCTAAGCCTCCAGACCACAAGGACAACTGCAGACAATCTGTGATAAATGGGAGTAGGCACTGCAGGAACTGGGCAACAAACTCAGTGAATCAAAACTCAAAATCGAGACAATCAAAGAAGCCAACAAAGCTTTGCAGGGTCTAACTTTGCAGGTCTGACGATCGAGAAGGAGTGGAAACGTCCACTACGTTATGACCTTCAGAGGGAGAGGGACACCATCTCCGGATTCAGAGTAAAAATACAGCAACTCAGCAGCCTGAAGAAGGAATTGTTCCGATTACAAGAAGACATCAGACAAAAGGTACAAGTACGAATGTCTAATGTAGGAATTGCTGTCAAATTTGAGAAGCTCCAGACCAAGGAACACTGAGCAATTCCATTGCCAACAGGACACGCTCGAAGACACAACCCAAACTCAACATTCAAACCAACTGTCAAGACTGTGAGACTGCACAGTGACCACAAACTGAACCTACAGTGTCCCGTTGGATGGAGGAGTATCATTAGACCTCCAATATACTTTAGAGACTTGCAAACTTGTTGCTGTACATTTTAAACATCTAATACCTTTTCCACTCACTGTATTGTAAATAGTTCTGATTATTTTATGACACATCTTTAATTTAGAAAGAAGGGGGATGTTATGGTATTGCTTTAAAGGGTGTATCTGAAACAGCTGTCCATCACCAGACAGGATGTGATGTACAGACCCATGTGATCTATAGGCAGTTATTGGAAGCAGCTACAGAAGCAGGGGGCTGGGATTTACGGACCCCCTGAGGCAGGGTCAGAGCGGGGGCATGGGGGAGGAGTGGGGGGGGGGGGTGGTTGCAGGTGGAGGGCCCGTCTTCACACCATCGTCCAGCGATCTATCTTCCTGGAGGCAGGATAGGCCGACTATGGTCTTCCTGCCCAGAGGCCAATTGAGGCCCTTAAGTGGTCAATTATGGGCCAATGAGGGACCTTCCCGTTGCTGCTGGGATCGTACCAGTGGCAGGGTGGCCGCCTTGTAAAATGAGGCACCCTCCCTGTGGGCTTGGTGAGGTGGTCCCTCCTCTATGGGCAATTTATGGCCCATTGAGGATCCCCATGGGAACCAATTTACCCCCAGGGCCCCCCCGTCCTCTCCCCGCAGCCCCCCGTCGCTGGGTCCTTCCTGACTGGGCCTGGTAACCCCGCCTCACCTACTTCTTGTCTGGGGTTCCACCACCGGGCTTGGGTCCGATGCCTCTACAGTACTGGTAATGGCCACTGCTCCCAGTGGTGGTGCCAATACTGCTGAGCTGCTGGCCCTCTGATTGGCTGGCAGCTCATGGAGTCGGGATCTCCATCTTTAAAGGGATGGGAATCCCGCCTCCTGAAACTTACAGGATCGCTCCAAGGGGCTGCAAAAATTTATTTTATTTAGAGATACAGCACAGAAACAGGCCCTTCGGACCACCGAGTCTGTGCCGACCATCAACCACCCATTTATACTAATCCTACATTAATCCCATATTCCTACCACATCCCCACCTTCCCTCAATTCCCCTACCATCTACCTATACTAGGGGCAATTTATAATGGCCAATTTACCTATCAACCTGCAAGTCTTTGGCTGTGGGAGGAAACCGGAGCACCTGGCGAAAACCCACGCGGTCACAGGGAGAACTTGCAAACTCCGCACTGGCAGTACCCAGAATTGGACCTGGGTCGCTGGAGCTATGAGGCTGCGGTGCTAACCACTGCGCCACTGTGCCGCCAATGCAGAGGTGTAGTCCCACCCACTTTTACGGTCCAGAGTCAGGAGCCCCACCTCCTACAAAAAAATCCAGCCCAACATGCGTATCCTACTTTCCCAGTATTGCTGTATATTTGTTAGTTGGTTGTTATCCTTCCATCTATGAAAGATGATGGACATGCAGCAAACAATCCATTTAGGTGGGGTGTCTTCTCTTGGTGCACCTTAGCTGATGGCTGTGAAAGCCTGTTCTTGAGATGCAGGTTCTGCCACAAATACAATACATGAAGCTGCCAAGTGATGCTGTGGGTTGTTTTTGGCTTTAGCACCTGTTGCCAAGCTGCTATAGCCACTGGTCATTGTGGTAGTGCATGCCGGTCCACAGGATGTGTTGCCATTTCTCTCTTTCACCAGCTAGTGGCTCCCAGGTGCGATAGTTGACATTTAGTGCCTTCATGTCACGCTTGTAAGCATGCTTGAAACGGAGCTTTGGGTGCCTCACTAGTCATCTAGCCCTGGCTACCTCACCATACAGAGGGTCATTTGGGTATGCGACTGTCTTCCATCCTGCAGATGTGTCTGATCCATCGAAGTCACCTCTCTTTCATTAGTGCCAACAGACTTGGGAGCTCTGCCTTTGAGAGGACTATTACATTTATGATTTTGTCCTGCCAAGATATACCCATAATGCGCCGCAGACAGCGAAGATAGAAATTATTGAGCTTCTTTTCCTGGTAGTTGTAAGTGGCCCATGTTTCATAGCCATACAGCAAGGTGCTGAGAACACAGGTCTTATAAACAGTCAGCTTGGTGTTGTCCCATGCGTGTTTCACGAGTCAGCCAAAGGCGGTAGCTGCTTTCCTGATGCGTGTATCGAGCTCTGCATCAAGGGTCAGATTATCACCATGGACCCAAGCTAGCAGAATTTGCTAACCACATCCAGTGGGCTGTTATTTTGTGTGATTAGGGGTGGAGATGCAATACCTTGACCCAGGACCATAGTTTTCTTGATGCTTATAGTCAAGGAGAACAAGCAACAGGCACGGGAGAGACAGTCCTTGAGTCTTTGTATCTGAGTTTTCGTGTGAGCGACTAGCGTAGAATCATCAGCGTAGAGGAGTTCTCTGATCAGGATGTGATGTGTTTTTTTCTTTTCTTTCAGCCTTGATAGATTGTCAAACTTGCTACCTGACCTAATGTGCAAGTATCTTCAATAAAACCTTTAGATTTACCGATCTTGTCTGTGTGATTGGTGCGTTTGCATCAAGAGGAGGAAACGCAACAATATCAATGGATGAAATGCAAGCTTCATAATATGGAGACAGAAGTATTTAAAGCTAAAAGCAAAAATGGAAACAGGCCAGTGAATCAATCCAATTGGTACTGCATGAGTTAGCAGTTTTGATTTAAAGAATATTCTCCCATATTGAAAAACTGAACACTAGAAAGCAATGTGAAAATATGCCATCGTTGGAATGTTGCACTGCACATGCAATATAATTCTATTATATTAAATATATTTTGGTTCCCATTGAAGGAGTGAAACACTTTCCACTCCTGTTGATCACTGTCTGCATTAAACACTTTCAGGTCAAGTACATCACTGCCACAGGCAGAGTAAATTTCCTCCTAGTGTGCCCCGGAGGTAGTCCTCAGCAACAACCTCAGAGAAGTATTCTCTCTGAAATTTCAACCTCCCGCACTGGTTTGGAATTAAATGCATCCAGTTTCAGATAATAGTAGATCACAAAACTTATTGGAACTGCAGTTGAACTGAACTAACATCACTCAGCGAGGGTTAGACTGGGCTCTGTAGTGCCTGGTTTATAGGTGCTACACGGCAACCTAATGATTGAAAATGGGGTACAAGATGCGCGTACACGCTGCTGATGGGTAGTGTGCTCGGCGCCATCTTGGTAAAGGGGTTGCCGCCAGCAGCATGCAGAACAGGTAAATTATGACATCATTCCTTGTGCAAAGTTGATTTGACGCCAATGCTGCAGTCACTGAACTCCACATATTTCAGCCAACGTCCTGTCTTAACCTTGTGTAGCTGAACACAACGTTAGACGGAAAGACAGACCATCCCCTTCCAACAGCACCAAAGCTATTTAAAGAGATCATAAACTACTTTCAGGTTAGTTGATGGATTATTTCTTCTGTTTGCTGGTGCAGTTGTGTGTGTTTTTTGAAGAATTCCTATACTTGGATAAAGTTTGAATAATCTACCGGGTGGTGCTGAAGTACTTTTCTGTTGATTTAAAGCTTGTGCTGAAACAAGTTGCTTTCAGACATGGGTGGCCTGGTAGGGCTTGCTCTGCGAATTGAGCATGACCGTGAGAATGAAAAGAGGTCACGTAGAGCAGGACAAACTGCTAGAAAAGCGAGTAGGAAGTGGAACAGGAGGAAATACCACAGGAAGTGGAGGAACATGAAGAGGAAGGGAAGCCCTAGCACTATGTGCTCAAAAAATTCAAGAGTGATATCAGTAATTTCAACCACACATTCCCATTCACTAACAACCCCACATTCCTTACCTTTCCTCTATCACTGATCGTTATATCATCCTCTTTCCAACAAAAATAAAAACCACTAGAAGATATGAACATACTCAATCCCTTGAACTTGCTCCGTCATTCAATAAGTTGATGGCTGAACTGATTATTCCACCTACCCCTGATAACCTTCCACCCCCTTGCTTATCAAGTATGTATCTACCTCTGCCTTAAAAATATTCAATGACTCTGCTACCACTGCCTTTTGAAGAAGAGAATTCCAAAGACTCATGACCCTCTGAGAAGAAAGTTCTCGTCGTCTCTGTCTTAAATGGGCAACCCCTTATTTTTAAACAGTGACCCCCAGTTCGAGATTTTCCTACAAGGGTAAACATCCTTTCCACATCCATCCTGTCAAGACCCCTCAGGGCCTTACATGTTTCAATCAAGTCGCCTCTAACTCTTCTAAATTCCAGTGGATACAAGCCTAGCCTGTCCAATCTTTCCTCATAAGATAGGCCGCCCATTCCAGGTTTTAGTCCAGTAAACCTTCTCTGTACTACCTCCGACGCACTTAGACCTTTCCTTAAATAAGGAGACCAGTACTGTACTCCAGAAGTGGTCTCACCAATGCCCTGTAGAGCTAAAGCATAACCTCCCTACTTTTGTATTCAATTCCCCTCGCGATAAACGATAACATGCAATTAGCTTTCCGAACTACGTGCTGTACCTGCATACTAACCTTTTGCGATTCGTGCACTAGGACACCCAGATCCCTCTGCATCTCAGAGCTCTGCAATCTCTCACCGTTTAGATAATATGCTTCTTTTTTATTCTTCCTGCCAAAGTGGACAATTTCCCACTTTTCCACATTATATTCCATTTGCTAGGTCTTTGCCCACTCACTTAACGTATCTATAGCCCTTTGTAGCCTTGTTATGCCCTCTTCACAAGTTACTTTCCTACCTATCTTTGTGTCATCAGCAAATTTAGTAACCATACCTTCGGTCCCTTCATCTAAGTCATTTATATAAATTGTAAAAAGTTGAGGTCCCAGCACAGATCCCTGTGACACACCACTCATTACATCTTGCCAACCAGAAAATGACCCATTTATGCCGACTCTCTGTTTCATGTTAGCTAACCAGTCTTCTATCCATGCCAATATGTTACCCCCTACAGCATGAGCTTTTAGTTTCTGCAATAACCTTTGATGTGGCACCTTATCAAATGCCTTCTGGAAATCTAAGTACAATACATCCATTGGTTCCCCTTTATTGACAGCACATTTAACTCCCTCAAAGAACTCCAATAAATTGGTTAAATATGATTTCCCTTTCACAAAACCATGTTGACTCTGTCTGATTACCTTGAATTTTTCTAAATGTCCTGCTATAACATCTTTAATAATAGCTTCTAACATTTCCCCGAAAACAGATGTTAAGCTAACTGGCCTGTAGTTTCCTGCTTTCTGTCTCCCTCCCTTTTTGAATAAAGGAGTTACATTCTCTATTTTCCAATCTAAAGGAACCTTCCCTGAATCTAAGGAATTTTGGAAAATTAAAACTAATGCATCAACTATCTCACTAGCCACTTCTTTTAACATGCTAGGATGAAGTTCATCAGGACCCGGGGACTTGTCAGGCTGCAGCTCCAACAATTTGTTCAGTACCACTTCCCTGGTGATTGTAATTTTCTTGAGTTCCTCCCTCCCTTCCATTTCCTGACTTACAGCTAATACTGGGATGTTACTTGTTTCCTCAATAGTGAAGACTGATGCAAAATGTCTGTTCAATGTCTGTTCGGGAGGACACCTCGGAGGGGTCGTGCAGTGAGGCAATATGGGTGGAGCTCAGGAATAGGAAGGGTGCAGTCACAATGTTGGGAGTTTTCTACAGGCCTCCCAACAGCCAGCGGGAGGTAGAGGAGCAGATATGTAGACAGATTTTGGAAAGATGTAAAGGTAACAGGGTTGTAGTGGTGGGTGATTTTAACTTCCCCTATATTGACTGGGCCTCACTTAGTGCTAGGGGCTTGGATGGGGCAAAATTTGTAAGGAGCATCCAGGAGAGCTTCTTGAAACAATATGTAGATAGTCCAACTAGGGATGGGGCCGTACTGGACCTGGTATTGGGGAATGAGCCCAGCCAAGTGGTCGAAATCTCAGTCGGGGAGCATTTCGGGAACAGTGACCATAATTCCATAAGTTTTAAGGTACTTCTGGATAAGGGTAAGAGTAGTCCTCGGGTGAAGGTGCTAAATTGGGGGAAGGCTAATTATAACAATATTAGGCAGGAACTGAAGAATTCAGATTGGGGGCGGCTGTTTGAGGATAAATCAACATCTGACATGTGGGAGTCTTTCAAATGTCAGTTGATTAGAATCCAGGACCAGCATGTTCCTGTGAGGAAGAAGGATAAGTTTTGGCAAGTTTCGGGAACCTTGGATAACGCGGGATATTGTTAGCCTAGTCAAAAAGAAAAAGGAAGCATTCGTAAGGGCTGGAAGGTTAGGAACAGACGAATCCCTTGAGGAATATCAAGACAGTAGGAAGGAACTTAAGCAAGGAGTCAGGAGGGCTAAAAGGAGTCATGAAAAGTCATTGGCAAACAGGATTAAGGAAAATCCCAAGGCTTTTTATACATGTATAAAGAGCAAGAGAGTAACTAGGGAAAGGGTTGGCCCACTCAAGGACAGAGAAGGGAATCTATGTGTGGAGCCAGAGGAAATGGGCGAGGTACTAAATGAGTACTTTGCATCAGTATTCACCAAAGAGAAGGACTTGGTGGATGATGAGCCTAGGGAAGGGAGTGTAGATAGTCTCAGTCATCTCATTATCGAAAAGGAGGAGGTGTTGGGTGTCTTGCAAAGCATTAAGGTAGATAATTCCCCAGGGCCTGATGGGATCTACCCCAGAATACTGAGGGAGGCAAGGGAAGAAATTGCTGGGGCCTTGACAGAAATCTTTGCATCCTCATTGGTTACAGGTGAGGTCCCAGGGGACTGGAGAATAGCCAATGTTGTTCCTTTGTTTAAGAAGGGTAGCAAGGATAATCCAGGAATTTATAGGCCGGTGACCCTTACATCAGTGGTAGGGAAATTATTGGAGAGGATTCTTCGGGACAGGATTTACTCCCATTTGGAAACAAACAAACTTATTAGTGAGAGGCAGCATGGTTTTGTGAAGGGGAGGTCGTGTCTCACTAATTTGATTGAGTTTTTTGAGGAAGTGACAAAGATGATTGATGAAGGCAGGTCAGTGGATGTTATCTATATGGACTTCAGTAAAGCCTTTGACAAGGTCCCTCATGGCAGACTGGTACAAAAGGTGAAATCACACGGGATCAGAGGTGAGCTGGCAAGATGGATACAGAACTGGCTCAGTCATAGAAGACAGAGGGTAGCAGTGGAAGGTGCTTTTCTGAATGGAGGGATGTGACTAGTGGTGTTCCGCAGGGATCAGTGCTGGGACCTTTGCTGTTTGTAGTATATATAAATGATTTGGAGGAAAATGTAGCTGGTCTGATTTGTAAGTTTGCGGACGACACAAAGGTTGGTGGAGTTGCGGATAGTGATGAGGATTGTCAGAGGATACAGCAGGATATAGATCGGTTGGAGACTTGGGCGGAGAAATGGCAGATGGAATTTAATCCGGACATATGTGAGGTAATGCATTTTGGAAGGTCTAATGCAGGTGGGAAGTATACAGTAAATGGCAGAACCCTTAGGAGTATTGACAGGCAGAGAGATCTGGGCGTACAGGCCCACAGGTCACTGAAAGTGGCAACGCAGGTGGAGAATTAGTCAAGAAGGCATACGGCATGCTTGCCTTCATCGGTCGGGGCATAGAGTATAAAAATTGGCAAGTCATGCTGCAGCTGTACAGAACTTTAGTTAGGCCACACTTAGAATATTGCATGCAATTCTGGTCGCCACACTACCAGAAGGACGTGGAGACTTTGGAGAGGGTACAGAAGAGGTTTACCAGGATGTTGCCTGGTCTGGAGGGCATTAGCTATGAGGAGAGGTTGGATAAACTCGGATTGTTTTCAATGGAACGACGGAGGTGGAGGGTCGACATGATAGAGGTTTACAAAGTTATGAGCGGCATGGACAGAGTGGATAGTCAGAAGCTTTTTCCCAGGGTGGAAGAGTCAGTTACTAGGGGACATAAGTTTAAGGTGAGAGGGGCAAAGTTTAGAGGGGATGTGCGAGGCAAGTTCTTTACACAGAGGGTGGTGAGTGCCTGGAACTTGCTGCTGGGTGAGGTGGTGGAAGCCCACCCTTGGAATTTTTCTTTCTCATTGAAATGTATCTATTCTGTGTATTCTGAAATATCCCCTTAAATGTCTGCCACTGCATCTCTATTGACCTATCCCTTAATCTGATTTGCCAGTTTACTTTAGCTGGCTCTGCTTTCATGCCCTCACAATTGCCCTTATTTAAATTTAAAATACTAGTCTTGGACCCATTCTTCTCTCCCTCAAACTGAATGTAAAATTCAAACATATTATGATCGCTGGTACCTAGGGGCACCTCAACTATGTGGTCGTTAATTATTCCTATCTCATTGCACAATACCAGGTCCAGTATAGCCTGCTCTCTGGTTGGCTCCAGAACGTATTGTTCCAAGAAATTATCCTGAAAACATTCAATGTACTCCTCATCTAGGCTACCTCTGCCCATCTGATTTTTCCAGTCTATATGTCGGTTAAAATCCCCCATAATTATCGCTGTACCTTTCTGACAAGCTGCCATTATTTTTTTCCTTTATACCCCGTCCCATAGTCAATGTTTGGTTAATGTTAGGTGGCCTGTACACCACTCCCACTAGTGACTTCTTGCCTTTATGATTTCTCATCTTTACCCAAATTGCTTCTACATCCCGGTGTCCTGAACTTGGGTCATCCCTCTCTATTGCGCTAATATCACGAATTAACAGAGCTACCCCTCCACATTTTCCTAGCTTCCTGTCCTTCCTAAATGCCATGTACTCTTCAATATTCAGGTCCCAATCTATGTTGTCCTGCAGCCATGTCTCTGTAATGGCCATCAGATCATACTTATTTGCTTCTAATTGCGCTCTCAATTCATCTGTTTTGTTTTGAATGCTACGTGCATTCAGATACAGTGCCTATAGTTGTATCCTTTTATTATTTTTGTAACCTCTAGCTTTACCTGTTGATTTACTCTTATATTTGTATGCTCTATCCCTTCCTGTCACAGTCTGTTTATCATTTCTCCTATTAATACATTGAATTTATAAAGTTGGATTACAATCATTACATAATGCCTGCAGAAACAAATTAATCACCTTGAGCACTCCCTTAGTGCCTGTCTTCCCTTTGTCTTTCCTAGTGTTCCTATGCTGTGCTACCCCAGTGGCTGCAGCATGGCTGGTGAAAGGCTGCTGGCCTTCAATTGACAAGACTGCCGATGACCTTGGAGGGTGACTGCAAGCAGCTGTGAGCCTAGAGGACCTGGCTTCAGTCTGCACCATGTCAGCCTGGACTTCAGTCTGGGCTGGCTGGCAGACAGGCAACATCAGGGGCACTGGCAGAGTGGCAGGGATAGGAGCAGGAATGCTGTCATCCTGAATGATCCCCACACACACTCCCAGGGCGATACCTGAGTAATGCCACTGATCTATTGGAGAACAGATTGATGAGACTCCTATGATGCCCTGGAAGCCCCTTTTGAACTGTGATATATCCAGAGCCATTTTGGCAGTAGTCTGAGCTTGCAAGACAAGCTACTTGTGCTGCCATGCAAGCTGTGATAGTGGCTAACTGATACTGGTGGATTCCACAGGTGTGCTTGATGGACATGCCCACTGTTCCATGCTGAAAATGATTTGTTCCAAGTTCTGCACAAATTCCTGTACCAAGTTATGAACACCTATCAGCGACCTTCTGTAGCCTGGCCCATCTAAGTCCTCACCTGACTTCTCTACAGCAGAACAAGTGTGAGACCTGGCCCTCTGGTGAGCTGCCTCCTGCTCACATGTGCCGGTGTCTCACCATGTGCAAATTCCTCCTCTAGCCCCTAAACTACACATTGTGTCAGTCTCTGAGCTGGTGTATGTGAGTGCAAGACTAAGTGATGGTGTCTCTTCCAGTTCTCAGGTACCCGAGTTGAAAAAGGGACAAGAATTGTGTTATTGTAAGGGGCGAGGAGCAAGAAAGAAAGGTGTGCTTGCACCATCTGCAGTTTGTGAATCAGAGAGGTTGTGAGAAGAGGGAGCGATGGTATGAGAATACTCTCATCATCTATCCCTCCAGCCTCACTCGATCCACGATCTCAGCACTGCCAGTTCTCATTGTAGCTAGCGCTGTCTTCTTGATGGGTTAAAACATGCAGGCGCACTTGTCCTCCTTCAGTTCTTTCCTGCTACCTTCTATTATGTGCCACCTTCTCCTGCAAGAAAAAGTATTAGTGAGTGTTCTGCAATATGTTTGTGGTCATGATGTAGCTGTCATGGTGGAATAGCTGCCAGTGTGCGAGCTGTGAGTTGTGGGTGCGAGGCTTGCAACAATGCTAAGTGTGTGAGAGTGAGGTAAAGTATATGACTTGAAGGGTGAAGTACCGATTGACAGGGATTGTTGGTAGGTGGGTGATGTGCTTTAATGAGTTTAGCAGCAGATAGTGGTGCAGTTGGTCGAATATGCCATTTGAAGATGAGCTCACTCACCTTGTTAACTCGTGTCAGACAGTTAAACTTCTTTCTACACTATTCATGTTCTTGGAGCAACTCTCTCTTGGCATTGGTCTCCACCACTACCTGTTCCTACTGCCTCCTGAGCATATGACTGGAGGGCCCTGGCCCCTTCAACTCCCCCTACCCCCCTCCCCCAACTTACCACCTCTTTCACCAAGTGCATTGTCAGAAAACCTTGGTGGTTTCTCTGTCTCATGTTCAGATGTTCCTCAAAGTATCACAGCCCAAATTCACTTTCCAAAAACTGCTAACACTTCATGCAAGCACAATGCACCTCCCTTTTGATGTCATTAGTAGGGAAAATGTTAGAATCTATTATAAAGGATGTGATAACTAGACACTTAGAAAATAATGGTATCATTGGGTCGAGTCAATATGGATTTGTGAAGGGCAAATCATGTTTGACAAACCTGTTGGAGTTTTTTGAGGATGTTACTTGTAACGTAAATAAAGGAGAATCAGCGGATGTGGTGTATTTGGATTTTCAGCAGGCTTTTGATAAGGTCTCACACAGGAGGTTAGTAAACAAAATTAGAGCACATGGGATTGGGGTAATATACTGGTATGGATTGAGAACTGGTTAACGGACAGAAAGTAGAGAGTAGGAATAAACAGGTCATTCTCAGGATGGCAGGCTGTTATTAGTGGGGTCACAAGGATCAGTGCTTGAGCCACAGCCGTTCACAATCTATATAAATGATTTGGATGTGGGGACCAGATCTAACATTTCCAAATTTGCTGATGACACAAAACTGGGTGAGAATGTAAGTTATAAGGAGGATGCAAGGAGGCTTCAAGGGCACTTGGACAGGCTAAGTGAATAGACAAGAACATGGCAGATCTTTCTTTTCTTTTGGGCCTCCTTATTTTGAGAGACAATGGATACGTGCCTGGAGGTGGTCAGTGGTTTGTGAAGCAGATAGAATGTGAATAAGTGTGAAGTTTTATCCACTTCGGTAGAAAAAACAGAAATACAGAGTATTTCTTAAATGGTGAGAGTTTGGGAAGTGTCCAAAGGGACCTGGGTGTCCTTGTTGATGAGTCACTAAAAGCTAGCATGCAGGTGCAGCAAGCAATTAGGAAGGCAAATGGTACATTGGCCTTCATCGCAAGGGGTTTTGAGTATAGGAGTAAAGAAGTCTTGCTGCAATTGTATAAAGCCTTGGTGAGACCACACCTGGAGTATTGTGTACGGTTTTGGTCTCCTCGTCTAAGGAAGGATATACTTGCCATAGAGGGAGTGCAACAAAGGTTCTTCAGACTAATCCCTGGGATGGCGGGATTGTCTTGTAAAGAGAGATTGCAGAAACTGGGCCTGTATTATCTAGAGTTTCAAAGAATGATAGGTGATCTTATTGAAACTTACAAAATTCTTACAGGGCACGATCAGGTGGATGCAGATAGGATAATTCCTCTGGCTGGTGAGTCTAGAGCAAGGGAACACAGTCTCAGAATAAGGTGTAGGCCATTTAAGACTGAGATGAGGAGGGACTTCTTCACTCAGATGGTGGTGAATCTGTGGAATTCTCTACCCCAGAGGACTGTGGAAGCTCAATCATTGAGCATGTTCAAGACGGAAATTGATAGATTTCTGGATATTAATGAGATCAGGTGATATGGGGATAGCATGGGAAAGTGGAGTTGAGGTAGATGATCAGCCATGATCTAACAATGGTGAAGCAGGCTCAATGGACTGAATGGCCTATTCCTGCTCCTATGTTTAAGTAACGGTAGCCACATGTGATATCAGCTCCAGTGCTGAAGTGTGCAGCCAATGAACAGTGCAGCTAGCACTAGTGGCGCACACAAATCATTTAATACAGCTGGCAGCACCAATTTAATGTACTGCCTGTAGTGCAGCAAATGGGTAAGTTTTAATCATGTACCGTGACCCTCCTGCCTGTTTACTGGGGAGTAGCCAGTTTACCCCCACCCCAACCCCAGCAGGCTTAAATAGCGCCAGAAATTGGATTTAAAGAGAGAGGATCTGCAGCAGTTATAACAATTCAATTGAAGTTTTAAATATTAGGCACAAGATTTTTTAAATCTATGTGAAATAACTAGTGATCTTATCACACAAGAATAGTATCATGAAAACAGCGGAAGTGTGGAAATGTGATGAATATACAATGTGTATTTGGGTCTATGTGGGTAATTTTCAATGTTGTTGCTTGGGAGGTGAGTTGGTGGAGCAGATTACTCATTGTTGAACCAGTCTTTTCACCCACATAATTAGTAAATCCCTGTGTCATAGTACATTACATTTTATAAATGCTGGGCTAGAACTAATTCAACAAGCTTCTGCCTGAATTTTCCATTAAACAGGAGGTAGAAATAGCTTCACAACTACCAGTAACATGCAAGGGGCTAAAGAACATTTCCTATTGTACAGGTGGATAAAATAGCTGCCTGATGGAATACACGCCATACATGGACAAAAGAGCTGAATTTCAGAGGTGAGAGTGACTGCCCTTGACATCAAGACAGCATTTGATCAGGTGTGGCATCTAGGAGCGGGTTGGAAATGGGGGTGGGGGGTGGGGTGTGGTGGTGTGGTGGAGTATGTAAAATCAAGTGGGAGATGGTCGATGTCATGCCCATCGCCTACCCACCTCCGCTGGTATTTTACCAGTGGATGGGGTGGTGGCAGGTGGCCTGCCCTGCTCTTAGGCCAATTGAGGCCATTAAGTGACCAATTAATGGCAACTCGAGGGCTTCTTCCCACCACCACTGGCATTTTGCTATGCCGATGGGCACTTTGCCACCTGGGGAGGCTGCCCAGTAAAACCTGTTGGGGGGGGGTGGGGGCTGTCTCTCCTGATTGTGAGGCATAAGGTGCCCAGAGGGTCTCCCGTAGCGGCATGGGCCGGCCCCGCTGTAAGATTTCCCTGCTGCTGTGATCGATGCCTCTCTCCCTCGCCAGGACCTGGCTGATTGGCCCCGTCGAGCCCCGACTCCACTTACCTGCACTCCGGAGCCGCCTCAATGGCTGCTGCTCTGGGGATTGTTGCAGTCTCAGCAGTGGTCACCACCCCAGTGGCACTGCTAGGCCTGAAGAGTTGCTGGCCCCCTGATTGGCTGGCAGCTCAGAGGTGGGCACCCTGCCTCAGAGAGACAGAAGACTGTAAAATAGTGTTGTGACTTCCGGGGCAGTTGGAGGCAGGCTCGCTCCTGACTTTCCAGCTGGTGGGCGGGGCCACAGACTCCTTGTTAAATACTGGCCAATAGAAATGAGGGGGAAACAAAGGATGATGGTTGTGGTTGTTGGAGGCCAATCATCTAAGCCTCAGGATATTGCTGCAAGAGTTCCTCAGGGTAGTGTCCTAGGTACAGCCATCTTCAGCTGCTTCATCAATAATCTTTCCTGCAATGTAAAGGTTGGAAGTAGGGAATGTTCGCTGATGATTGTACCGTGCTCAGTACCATTTGCAACTCAGATACTGCAGCAGTCCTTGCCCACATGCAGCAAGACCTGGACAGCATTCTGGCTTGGGCTGATAAGTCGCAATTAACATTTGCGCCACACAAGTGCCAGGCAATGACAATTTCCCACAAGCGAAAAATCAAACCACATCACCTTGATGTTCAACAGCTTTACCATCGCAGAATCCTCACCATCAACATCCTGGGGGGTGGGGGGGGGGGGTGGTGGTTGTCATTGACCAGAATCTTAACTGGACCAACCACATCAATATTGTGCCTGCAAGAGCAGGCCAGAGGATGAGAATTCTGTGACGGATAACTCACCTCCTGACTCCCCAAAGCCTGTCCACCATCTGCAAGGCACGAGTCAAGAGTGTAATGAAATTCTCTTCACTTTCCTGAATGAGTGCAGCTCCAACAACACTCAAGAGGCTCGACCCCATCCAAGAGAAAGCAGCCCACTTGATCGGCACCCCATCCACCACCTTAAACATTCACCCCCTCCACCATTGCTGCACAGTTGCAGCAGGTTGTACCATCTACAAGATGCATTGCAGGAACTCAAGGGTCCTTCAACATTACCTTCCAAACCTGCGACTTCTATCACAAAGAAGGACATGGGCAGCAGATGCATGCGAACACACCATCTGCAAGTTCCCCTCAAAGTCACACAACATCCTGACTTGGAAGTATATCACTATTCCTTCACTGTTGCTGGGTCAAAATCATGGAACGCCAGTCCTAACAGCACTGTTCGTGTTCCTACAGTACATGGACTGCAGTGGTTCAAGAAGGCAACTCACCACCACCTTCTCAAAAGGCAATTAGGGATGGGCAATAAATGCTGGCCTTGCCAGTGATGCTCACATTCTATGAATGAACAATAATAAAACAATTGGATTAACATTTGAGGATGGTTCCCTGGAACAGAATGTAGTGCCATCCAGTACAAAACATTACAGAGCAATTAAAGTAAGCTTTTATTCATAAAAATATTGGGTTCTTCCAAGTGAACATGGCCCTCATCATAGGCTCTAAAACAAAATGTTATGAACTTGTCTTCAGTGATAAATGTAGCATGACTCTTCTTCAAATCATCAATACTATTGGAAATGACAAAGTGAACTTCTGTAAATCGGAAAATTGTTGTTCATGTATGAACAGCTCATGGTTTTGTCTTAATGTTGGTGTTCATCACAGTCTAAACATAATAAATAGACATTTTCATGTACAATCTATAGTTCTGAAAGTTTTAACTAATTGTTCCTGCTGTAGGGAACTTTTCTTTCAAGTGTAATATATTTTACTGAGCATGTGCCTGTTTTATAAATGAGCAGTTCAAAGCTACAGCTTGACAAATCTCGAATCATTCAAGGTCAATAAAGAAATCGGCTGGGTAACAGAAAAATCCTTCTGCCTTCGAGAAAAATTAAATGTATTTTCAGCAATAACAACCAAAATTTGTGGAAATATACAGCAGGCCAATCAGCACCTGAAAAAAGTAAAGACAGATTTTGTTTAGACTATGCCAGAATTTCTGATGAAACTGTTACAATTCAGACTTCCTGCAATTCTTAATTTTCACAGCAAAAGTTTGCATAAGCAGATCTAGATTCCTCGATGTTCTCAAATTTACACTGTCTGCATTCTGGAAATGGGAACATCCATGCCACAGGATTAAAAATGACCAGTTGTCCACTCCAAAAGAGTCAGGTTTTTTGTCAGTTTTCTCATCCAGGGCCGGAATTTTACTGCCACCCCAATGAGCTGGGGGGAGGGGGGGGGGTTGCGGGGGGGTGGGAGGGGGGTTAGCAGCGTAAAATGGAGCGAGGCTCTGGGGTGCCGTCCTGACTCGCTCCCGTACCCGGGGGGGGGGGGAGGGGGGTCGAAAAACCGCGTGCCCGCCCCAGGCCAATCAAGGCCCTTAAGTGGCCGCTTAAGGACCTTTGCCCAACTCCACGCAGATTTTACACATGATAAGTGGGTGTCCTGGAGTGAGGAAAAGCTGTCTGGTAAAACCAGGCGGCTGTGATCGTCCTGGGAGGAGTGGGCCCTGCTCATTGGGCACAAGGTGCCCGATGGAGGGCCGTCCCCACTACCCCAACCATCCCCAGCATGCCCCCCTCCCCCAACTGACCACCCTTGTCTCGCTGGGGCCCGACCGATTATCCCCGGTGAGGCAACCAAAACCTGTCTTCCCGACTCCATGTCTTCGGTTGGGTTGCAGTCCCAGCAGTGGGCACTGCTCCTGGTGGTGCTGTTGGGACATCCGAATAAAAGAACTAGGAGCAGGAATAGGCGATTCAGCCCCTCGAGCCTGCTCCGCCATTCAATACAATCATGGCTGATCTCATCTCAGCCTCAACTCCACTTTCCTGCCCATTCTCCATAACCCTTCAACCCATTACTAATTAAAAATCTGTCTATCTCCTCAAATTTACTCACTGTCCCGGCATCTACTGCACTCTGGGGTAGTGAATTCCACAGACTCACAACCCTTAGAGAAATAATTTCTCCTCATCTGTTTTAAATCTGCTACCCCTTATCCTAAAACTATGACCTCTTGTTCTAGATTGCCCCACCAGAGGAAACATCCTCTCTACGTCTACTTTGTCAATACCCTTAATCATCTTATATAACTCAATTAGATCTCCTTTCATTCTTCTAAACTCCAGAGAGTAAAGGCCTAAACTGCTCAATCTCTCTTCATAAGACAAACCCCTCATCTCTGGAATCAATCTAGTCTACCTCCTCTGAACTGCCTCCAATGCAACTACATCCCTCCTCAAGTAAAGGGATCAAAACTGTACGCAATACTCCAGGTGTGGTCACGCTAATGCCTTGTACAGTTGCAGCAACACTTCCCTACTTTTATACTCTCTTCCTTTAGCAATAAATGCCAAAATTCCATTTGCCTTCCTTATTACCTGCTGCACCTGCATACTAGTTTTCAGTGATTCATGCATGAGGACACCCAGATCCCTCTGCACCGAAGCATTCTGAAGTTTCTCTCCATTTAGATAATTTGCCTTTCTATTCTTCCGACCAAAATGGATAACCTCACACTTATCCACGTTAAACTCCATCTGCCAAATTTTGGCCCAATCACCTAACCCATCCATATCCATTTGTAAATTTCTTATTTCTTTATTGCAACTTACTTTCCCACCTATTTTAGGGTCATCTGCAAATTTGGTTATAGTATCTTCTATCCCTGCATCCAAGTCATTAATATAGATTGTAAATAGTTGTGGCCTGAGGACCAAGCCCTGTGGCACCCCACTAGTTACATCTTGCCAACCAGAAAAGGACCCATTTATCCCGACTGTTCTGTTAGTTAGCCAATCCTCTATCCAAGCTAATAAATTGCCCCTAACCCCATGTGATCTTATCTTGTGTATTAGCCTTTTCTGTGGCACCTTATCAAATGTCTTCTGGAAGTCCAGATATACTACATCTACAGGATCCCCATTATCCAGTTTACTTGTTACATCTTCGAAGAACTCTAGCAAATTAGTCAAACACAATTTACCCTTCATAAAACCATGCTGACTCTGATGGATTTCGATTTGACTTTCTAAATGTCCTGTTATTACTTCCTTAATAATGGATTCTAACAATTTCCCAACGAGATGTTAAACTAACTGGTCTATAGTTTCCTACTTTCTGCCTCCCTCCTTTTTTGAATAAAGGAGGTTATATTAGCATTTTTTCCAATCCACTGGAACGTTTCCCACATAAAGAATTTTGGAATATTATAACCAATAGATCCACTATCTCCACTGCCACTTCCTTTAAGACCCTAGGATGTAGGCCATCAGGCCCTGGGGACTTGCCTGCCTTCAATCCCAATAGTTTGCTCAGTACTTTTGTCCTAGTGATGATGATTGTTCGAAGTTCCTCCCTTCCTATAACTTCTGCATTACTTGTTACTATTAGGATAGTACTAGTGTCCTCCACCGTGAAAGCGGAGGCAAAATACTGATTTAGTGTCTCTGCCATTTCCGTATTCCCCACCATTAACTCCCCAGTCTCATTCTCCAAGGGATCAACATTCACTTCAGCTACTCTCTTCCCTTTTCTATACTTATAGAAGATTTTGCTATCTGTTTTTATATTTTGCACTAGTTTTCTTTCATAATTTACCTTTGCTCTTTATTTGTTTAGTAACCCTTTGTTGATCTTTAAAAAAGTTTCCCAATCTTTCAGCCTGCCACTGGCTTTTGTAATATGGTATGCCTTAGTTTTTGTCTTTCTGCTACCCTTAACTTCCTTGCTTAGCCATGGAAGTTTTTTCCCCCCTCTTACAATCTTTCTTCCTCTCTGGAATGTATTTTAGTTGGGAGGATTTGAATATCTCCTTAAACATCTGTCACTGCTCATCAACTGTCCTACCATTTAGTCTTCCTACCCAGTCCACTAGGGCCAAATCTGTCCTCATGCCTATGTAATTACCTTTAACTCCAAAACGCTAGTGTGGGAGTCCAGTTTCTCACCCTCAAACTGAATTTGAAATTCTAGCATGCTATGATCATTTTTCCCTAGAGGATCCTTAACTATGAGATCATTAATTAATCCCACCTCATTACACAATACCAAATCTAGAATAGCCTGCTCCCTGGTTGGTTCCACAACATATTGCTCCAAAAAAAAAAAAAACAATCTCTAATACATTCAATGAATTCTCCCTCGAGGCTCCTCTTGCCAATATGATTAATCCAGTCTATATGCATATTAAAATCCCCATGATCATTGTCGTACCTTTCTTACAAGTCCCCAGAATTTCCAGATTTATACTGTGCCCCACTGTGGAACTACTGTTTGGAGACCTATAGATTACTCCCACCAGGGAGTTCCTTCCCTTGCTATTATTTCTACCCAGGAAGATTCTACATCTTGATTTCCAATGCCTATATCATTTCTCACTACAGCACTGATCTCTTCCTTTACTAATAAAGCTACACCATCTCCTTTTCCTTCCCGCCTATCCTTCGTATCCTTGGATATTCAATTCCCAAACCTGGTTTCCCTGCAACCACATCTCAGTAATTGCCACTAAATCATACCCATTCGTCTCTATTTGCGCTTTTAACTCATTAATTTTATTCCAAATGCTTCATGCATTCAGATACAAAGCCTTTAAATTTGTTCTATTATCAAATTTCCCTACTCTTGTAGGATTCTTTGGTGCAATATGACATTCACATGTTCTGTCCCTACAGTTTATATTCTGTTAACAGTCAGCTTCATCACTAACCTGCACTCCTACCTTCTCCTTTAGCTTTGACTTCCTAATTTTCCATGCAACTGAACCCTACCCCCCACTATTTAGTTTAAAGCCCTATCTACAGCCCTAGTTATGCGATTCACCAGGACTCTGGTCCCAGCATGGTTCAGGTAGCGCCCGTCCCATCGGAACAACTCCCTCCTTCCCCAGTACTGGTGCCAATGTCCCACAAATTCGAACCCATTCCTCCCACACCAATCTTTGAGCCACACATTTACCTCTTATCTTATTGACCCCGTGCCAATTAGCTCATGGCCCAGGTAGTAATCCAGAGATTATTACCTTTTTGGTTCTGCTTTTTAATTTAGCCCCTAGCTGCTCATATTCCCTCAGCACAATCTCTATCCTCGTTCTACCTATATCATTGGTACCTACATGGACCACAACAACTGGATCTTTCCCCTTCCACTCCAAGTTCCTCTGCAGCCCAGATGAGATATCCCAAACCCTGGCACCAGGTAGGCAACAGAGCCTTCTGGACTCTTGATCCTGGCCACAGAGAACAGTGTCTATGCTCCTAACTATACAATACCAGATTACGACTACATTTCTCTTTCCCCCCCCCCCCCCCACTTGAATGGCCATGGTCAGTTTGCTCATCCTCCCCACAGTCTCTGCTCTCATCTGCACAGGGAGCATGAATCTCAAACCTGTTGGACAAGGACAAGGGCTGAGGCTCCTGCAACATTACCCCCTGGATCTCTCTACCTGCCTCACTCAGTCACACCCTTCTGTCCCTGACCACTGGTCCAATTCAAGGTAGTTAATCTAAGGGATATGACTGTCTCCTGAAACACTGTCCAGGTAATTCTCCCCCTCCCTGATCTGTCACAGTGTCTGAAGCTCAGACTCCAGCTCATTAACTCTGATCCAGAGTTCCTCAAGCAGCCAACAGTTGCTACAGATGTTGTTACTAGGAACCACAATGGGGTCCACCTCCCACATCATGCAGGTACAACACATTGCCTGGCCCTGCATCTCTATTTTATTTAATTAGATTTTAATTCATTTTTTAAATTTCCAACTGGCCTTTAGTTTTTTAATCTGTAAAATAGTTCTCCTATTCACCTTTAATCTGAAATCAATTTAGAATAGGTAATTCAAATTAGCAGTTACTTACCAACCAATGAATTTACAGTTTTCCTGTGATGTGACTGTTGGCTTTTTTTTTTTCAAAATTCCAGCACACCTGGACTGTTCACCACTCCCTGTACCAGTCTCACTCCTTGCCACTGCTTTTTTAAACTAAGAGCTGCTGGCCCGCTGATTGGCCAGCAGCTCAATGAGGCGGGACTTCCTCCCTCAAACAGGTGGAAGTCCCACCTCAGAACAATCAAAGCCCGGGGACCTGTTAAATGCGGGACGGATCCCCAGACGAGGGGGAAGCAGGTTCGCCACTGACTTTTCAGTCGGTGGCCGGCTCCCATCTGCCCAACATGAAATCCTGGCCCAGGTTAAAATTTGTAGTCTCATTTATTCACAACATTTATAATAACATAGAATACAGTAGATAATGAAAATAAAGCTTGATTTACACAATAATTTAGTCTACTTCAAAAATAATAGTGTCTGACATATTAATGTCCTTTTCAGAATCTGTTAACTGAGACTTTGATTAATGTGACGAGGATGCCTCTTGGGCGAACAGAAATCTCTCTCACTGATGTGACATAGAAATACATAGTTGAGGTAGGCAACTGCGGAAGAGGAACGCTAACAGCACTTCTACTGCTCCAAGGCAGCTTTGACATACCAGATCAAAACAGTCCTTTTTACATTAGGTAGACAATCACGTTCTTAATCAATTGCATCATTCAGGTAGATCTCAGACTGTTGGTGATTTGTTGCCTAATTTGCATATCTCTTCTCAAGCAGGTAGCTTGGCACCAATATGAGATTGCAAGCATGCATGTATTATTTTGTCAAAATGTAAGAGAATTGTTGATTAAATTACTTTGTGACTGGTTAACCAACGGAATTTTACGCCGCCCCAGCGGGGTCGGATGGTGGCGTGGGGGTGCCGTAAAATTGAGCAGCAGGCTCTGGGAGGCCTACCCGCCCCAATTCCGCCTCCGGACAAGTTTACGGCGGTCAAGCAGAGGGGCGGGAGGTGGGAAACGGCATGCCTGCTCGAGGTCAATCAAGACCCTTAAGTGGTCACTTAACGGCCACTTAAGGGCCCTCGCCCACCTCCACGGGTATTTTACCCGTGGCAAGCGAGTGTGCTGGGGACGTGAAAGGCCGCCCAGTGATAGCTGCCAGCCAAACCGCGCCTGGGGGAGGGGTGGGGGGGGGGGTGGTATGGCAGTCGGGCACAGGGTGCCCGATTGAGGGCTGCCCTCGCCTCCGAACCCACCCCTGGGATCCAAGACACCCCCTCCCCCCAAAGGACCACTCCAACCTCACCAGGGAAGGACTGACCTATTTACTTTCCCTCCTCGATCCATGGCGTTCGCTGGGCTGCAGTCCCAGCAGTAGCCACCGCTCCCGATGGCCAATCAGCGGGCCAGCAGCTCACTGAGGCAAGACCTCCTCCCTCAAGTGGGTGGAAGTCCCGCCTTGGGACAATTAAAGCCTGGGGATCTGTAAAATACGGGACGGATCCCCGGGCTAGGCGGAAGTGGGTTTGCCATCGACTTTCACGTCAGAGTCCGGCCCCCATCCATCCACTGTAAAATTCCGGCCAGAATGTGGGTAACTAACTGATCACTTTCTCTCAAAAATACATAGCTATTGCTAAACATGTCCTGCATTGTCACATTTCCTCACACTGGGCAGCACAGTGGTGCAGTGGTTCGCACCGCAGCCTCACAGCTCCAGCGACCCGGGTTCAATTCTGGGTACTGCCTGTGCGGAGTTTGCAAGTTCTCCCTGTGTCTGCGTGGCTTTCCTCCGGGTGCTCTGGTTTCCTCCCACATGCCAAAGACTTGCAGGTTGATAGGTAAATTGGCCATTATAAATTGCCCCTAGTATAGGTAGGTGGTAGGGAAATATAGGGACAGGTGGGGATGTGGTAGGACAATGGAATTAGTGTAGGATTAGTATAAATGGGTGGTTGATGGTCGGCACAGACTCGGTGGGCCGAAGGGCCTGTTTCAGTGCTGCATCTCTAAAACTAAAAACTAAGACAAATGAGTTCCATTTCAAATTTACAAACTATGGGCTTATATAACATTTCATGTGAAAAGATTTAATATTGAGATTTAACAGTTTCAAGTATTATGGAGAAAGACATCCATCACAGGATCTGCTCCTGAAAGTGTCTGTTTTTTTCCTTTTCATATAATGATACATCTCCTATGTATTTCCACTATTTTCTGTTTTTATATCAGATGTGCATCATTTGTAGGATTTTTAAAAATTGTTCCCAGCAAATATTAAGGTAGAAAAATCAAAAAGGCATTAGATAATAGAGCACCATGAACAGTGTGATGAATTCTCTGCTTTGTCACATCCAAATTTGGCAGCTCTAAAGATGAATTTTATTGGAGACTTGGGTGTGTTGAGTGTTTCCACTTCACCTATATTTGCACATGGGGCAATTTAAAGAAATGGTTTAATATGACTGCGTAAGCTGACCTTGGGTTCTGGAGTTTAAAAAGTAAGTGACTGGCAGAAGACAGATTATCTACCTGACCATATCCGCAATGATATACCTGATGAAGAAAGTGGCTACTGAACTATTTGTCAGTTGTTTGGAATTGGTCCCACATAACAGTGAGTTTGATATTTGCAGCAGTGGGAAAAATCCATCAACCAATCACAACATAAAAATGAATCTGGAGAACATTGTGTGCTATAGGATTACATCAGAGAATGGTTGAAGCCTCATATCTATTATGATAGGAAAGTGAGGGGAATGTTTCTGGAACATGATGTTCTGCTCTTCTAAGAAATCTTTAAGGGAAAAGGGGCCATATTAAAGTTGAGTCTTGTCAAGAAAATATATTCAAGTGAAACAGAAGAAACAATAGGCAGTATTTCCATATTGAAGACATAGCAATAAGCTGAAATTGATTGTCAGCAGAAATGTTAGAAATATTCAGCAGGGCAGGTAGTTTCTATGGAGACAGAAACAGAGTTAATGGGCTGGATTTTCAAAGTGGAGGCAGGAAACAGGAACCAGGACTGGTTTTGGGTCTGAAACCTAATTCTGTTGGAAAGCTGATTTAGTTTGGAATTTTCAAGTGGGAAGGCGTTACTCGGTATGGAACCGAGTTTCCTATCCTCTTGAATTGAGAATGGCAATGGGTCAGATCAAGTGTGCGGCTCATGTCGATTTCCACGGCAGCCATCACTGAGCTTCTGGGTGTCCTGAGAGAGAGATCTGCCTTTTACAGTACCAGAGGGAGGTGAGAGGTCACAGGAGAGCTGCAGGCCTGGCACTAGGCCAGGGCAGACCCTTGCTTCATCGATGCCCACCTCGATCAAATGCTGGAGGCCCTGAGGGAGAGGGGGGAGGTTCTCTTCCCCGAGGGTGGCACAAGGAGGCCAACTCTCTGTTCAGTGTTATCCCCCTCCACCTCCAATTCCTCCTCCTCTCTTACTTCCTGCTCCTCCCCTGATGAGCTGTCTCATTCCAGGGCCTCACTGTCCTCAAGGTCCACACCTCTCTGGAGGGCCATATTATGGAGAGTGCAGCACAGTGACTGAGACCCTTGCAGGATGGTTTTGGAGAGTACTCCCCCAACCGATCCAGACACTGGAATTGCATCTTCACAAACTTGATAGCCTGCTCAATGGTAGGCTTGCTGAGCAGGTGGCATTGGTTGTTTCACCTCTGTGCCTCTGTTTGGGACTCCCATAGAGGGGTCAGTTGCCATCTCTTCATGAGATTTCCCTTGTCCCTTTGGATCCATCCATGCACTTTGGGGGATGGAGTGAAAGGCCAAGGCAGCCTGGACTGGCAGAGGATGAAGGAGTCATGGCAGCTGCCAGGAAAATGAGCGCGCACATAAAGGAAGCTCTTGTGGTTGCAGACCAGTTGGACGTTGAGGGAGTGGAAGCGTTTCCTGTTGATGGGTCTCACTGGCTGGTCGCTGGGGGCCTTGATGGCCACATGGGCGTAAGCAATGATGCCTTGCACCTGGGGGAATCTAGAATTGGAGTCTTAACCTAATGCCCTCTGTGCCAGTGCAGGCCCATTTTTGTCAAAGTGGGTGTAGTTCCTGCCCTCCTGTAAAGGGCATCCGTGACCTGCCTGATGACCTAATGAGATGCCGACTGCGAGATGCCACCTAGGTCCACAGCTAATCCCTGGAACGACCCAGCTACATAGATGTTCACTGCATCGGAGACTATGACGGCAGCAGGTTTGGGACTGCCATGGGGGCCGTGAGGCATCAGGTTGTTGTCGATCAGTGCACACAGGACCAAGACCATTTGCCTGGATAGGCACAGTCTCCTAAGGTTCTTGTGCTCTGTCATTTGCAGGGAGCTGACTCTTGGGCTGTCCACCTGATGCCTTGGGTAGTGCCTTCCTCCCCTTGTAGCCCACTGCTGTGCTCCTCTGGCCTCCTGCTGCCTAGGAAGCTGCATCTGCCGTAGCTCATCCTGGCTGCTCTGTCCAAAGTCAGAGTAGCCTGCTCCCATCTGAACTCCCTCAGCTGGGCTTTGCACGTTCACCAGGCCTTCCCGTGCCAACCCCAGATGCTGCAGTTATGCCAGTGGCCTCATGTCCCTCTCCAGTTTCCTGCCACTCACCACTGAGAAATTTAACTCTTGCAGCTGCAGCAATATCCGCACTGAGGCACATCTGAAGCAGCTGAGTTTATTTGCTGCCTCTGCAATATTTGTATTGTCCCTTCCCATAGCCCTCCTGGCTGTTAGCATCTTCAAGACCCTGTCGTGTTCCCCTCATGGTGTCTTCCCCATTCTCAGCCCTTAAGAATTGTTTCCTATTACTGACAAGCCTATTAATGAGCTCATTAATGAGCTCAACAAGGAATTCATTGGACGCAGGCGCCCAACCCATTCTTTCCCTGCTGGCTGCACTTTAAAAAGAGCATCAAGTTTCGGAGGCGGAGGGAGCCAGTGCCGATCTCCGAGAATGCAATATTCAAATTGCACTTGCAGCTGTTCCCACCCCAGCGGGCTTTGAAAATCTGGCCCAATGTTACAGGTTGGTGATCTTTCATCAGAAAATTGATTGTTGCCTGCAAGAAATTTGCAAGTATAGTCTCTCACAGATATTTAATAATCTTTCAAGTTGGAAGGGAAGGCAAAAGAAATTCTGAACAATTGCCAACTGCTGTAGCTACTGCTCAGAATTTTATGTGGTGGCGGAGGCACCGCCCACTGTCTTAAAAGTCAGGAGCAAGCCTGCTTCTGCTGGCCTGGAAGCCACCCAGCGATTCTGCATGGCCCAGGCCCTTAATTGGTCTTGGGCGGGACTTACAACCCTTTGAGGCAGGAAGTCCCTCCTCCAACAGCTGCCGGACAATCAGCGGGCCGGCAACTCTTCAGTCCCAGAGGCGCCACTGGGCACAGTGGCCACTGCCGGGTCTGCACCCAGCCAGAAGAGGTCCGTGGACGTCAGCCTCCGTAAAGGTAACTGGGGTTTTGGGCCTAGCTGGGGACAGTCAGCTGGTCTACATAAAGTAGGTGGTTACTGGGGGTAATGATAACTTCTTGAGGTGTATAAAATGGGCAATTTAAGGGAAGATTTGGTCCATAATGAGAGTCTGATCCAATATTGTCAGTTATATGCCAAGACTAAAAGTTAAAATGAGGCTCATTGAAATTTTGGTGTAGTAAAGATTCTAACCAAGTTATCTGGAGTTCTGGAAATCTTTGGTGCCTCCCCTCTTGTCCCCACCCCTCCAAAAAAACACCCTTGTGCGCTGTTTACCATGTGAAATATAAAATATTGATACTGCGACAAAACAAAATACATATTCAATTAAAAGTGAAAAGTTTTTACAAAAATAAACTCTACAGCACTTTGCAGATAAGTTTCCTTTCTAAGCACTGGTATCTTGAATAAGGGTACTGGCAAAAGAACAATTAAGGAAAATATAAACCCCCTCTATTGTAACTTACTCACTGTGCATGTAGGAGAGGAATAATATCTGTAATATTCCTTTAAGTCACTAGATGGCATAAGAGGGCAGGAGAGGCAAACATATTAATGCTTCTCACATGAATGGCTGAGATAACGAAAGAACAGTTTGTAGCAGTTAGAGTTTTATTTATCAGTATGGGAAGTAATCTGAAGTAAAGCAAAAAGTTGCCCATTTTACCAAAGAGTCACAATATGCAAACTAGTTATTATAATTGACCAGAGATCCTTGAGTATGCAAGAAACAATATTTATTCCAATATTTTTTTTATTGATTCAGGAATGTACGTGTCTGGGTCGAGCTTTGTAACTTTATGGAGATTCATCATACCTGGAATGAAGATTTAACATTTTTCCTTCATGTGTGTTTTGTAAGTTAAATCTTACATCATTCCCTATCATTCATATAGGGTTGCCAAACCCTACATTTTGTCAAAAGTCCCAAACTGAATAGGGGATAAATTAAGGATATGAGTTGGGGGGGGCATTGATTTCAGATTTATTCATTGCTGATGATAGAAAACTAATCAAAAACATAAATAACTAATGCTTCAACATCAGTAGATGCAAAAGAAAATTAGGGGAAGAGGGTTTCCATTTTAAAAAAAAACTATCTAGTTTACATTCTAGAAATTTCCAGTTTTGCATTCAAAAGAGAAAGAACACTAGCCCAAAACTGGGCCAAGTACGACCCTATATGGATTGTTCTTTGACCAATAGTGTGGTCAGACAACTTGATTCCCAGCCTCTGCCAGAGCATTCTTGAACTAACTATTAAGACAATGTGTTGTATCAGTGAAAATTATTCAACCATATTTACCTTTCCTTCCTCTCTTTGGGGGAGCTTCACTTGGTAATTTGCTCAGGTGGTCTTGGCAAGTTTGGAGTTCTTCACATGAGAGGTGTCAGGGCAAGCTCTCATGGTACTCTGAGACCTGGTGTATCAGGACACTCGAAGCATCAATATGCCTTTTGAATTGTGTTATTATTTTCATACCTGTTTATGGGTAAATTACTGTGTTCAGCATTAATTATTGATTATGATGGAAGAGATCCAATTTCTCTGGTGTGATTTAAATATTGTAGTCTTAGTCACATTTAGTGTGCTAAATGAAGATGCAATTTTGTAATGTGAAAAGATAGAATGCAATATCTTGATTAAATACATGGCTTCCATGATCCAGAACATTACATGGAATCTTGGACTTTGTTCGAGCTTTATAACAATCCCAATGGGCAACATTGGTATATTGCCCTGTACTTTAATATGCCAAGAACATTTAAACATCAAAGTTTTAGCCTGCATAATAGGGATGCAAGCTGTTACTCATTTTAATAATTGCTCAAGAGATTAGGAACATTTGTACCAAGATAATTTAGTTTCAAATCATTATGATAATTCAGCAGGCCTGCACTGGAACACCATACCTCAATAAATATCTTTTCTTTACAACATTTAAAAAAAAATTGTTTTCTACAGTCGCTAAAGAACAACAGCTTCCTTTTGCATGGCAACTGTGATTAGCAGAAACTAGTTCAAATTACTATCTTTTTCCCCTTTGTGTTTTTGACATGAGATGATCAGGTTTATAAAAACAATACCAGAGTATAGTCATTATGAAGATGAATACACAAGTTTAAATCCATTTCTCTCTTCTATTTTTTGACATGAAGTGATCAGGGCTGTAAACTAGTACTTGGGTGTAGTCATTATGAAGATGAATACGCGTAAGTTTAAAGCCATTCCATGCTAATGCTCTGGAAGCGCTTGATTGTGTCTGTGAGGATTCATTGATATGCAAACAAACTTGCATTGGTGCTGTTTAGAAAATTAATAATTATGGCTCATTGACCTTCTCTTTCACATCTACATTTAATTGAGGGTTGCTGTAAGCTCATGGTGTAAAATGATTTGTGGGGGACAGATTGGTTCAGTGAATTAGCACGCTGTCCTTATGACTCTGTTACTTGGGTTCAAATTCAGGCCAGATTGATGGGATGAAAATCTTTGTGTGTGTGTCTATATATATAATATATATATATATATATATATATATATGTGTGTCTCAGCCATAATAGAGCTTCAAAAATAAGTTTTCATCGTCTCCATCAGGTTTCTGGTTGATGTGAGCCCACTGCATAAAATCATTTATAATTCAGGACCAATAAACAGTAAGTTTTCAGCCTCCATTAACAAGGTACTGAGGAGTGGGAAATGGAAAAATTTACACTGATGTGGTAGAGAGCACTGTTATAAGGTTAGAAGTAAAACATATTAGGGCAAGGCAGTAAAAGCATTACTTACAATATGTACATGATGTGGGAGAGCTTGGTGCTGATAATGGGTGGCAGAACTGTTGCAGTCCAAAACACCTCAATTGGAACAAAAGTAGCCCAAAAATAAGGAGTCCAGTGATTGCTCGCTGTGTTTGTCTCGTCAGAGGCTGAGCTATGTAACCCATTAAGGTCCTGGGTTTGAGCCCTGGTCTGTGGTAATTGAGTTTATCACAATTAGGCAAACTGGCCACAGTGACCCTGGGCTAAGAAGGGGAAAATTGGCCTGTGTTTCTGTGCTCACCATTCAGTGATCCCCATTGAAATGTGTGTGTGTTTGTTTATGTATGTATATATGTCTGTTTGCATTGGGTAAGGGCTGGATTGGACTCAACTGTTTAGAGCAACTGTAATACTCCCCATGGTCGACTAGCTGACACCAACTGCCAAAACATGCACTGAATTCTTCTTTAGGGTGGCTAACAGCCATGGAACTGTACCCCAGCATTGATTCCATCTTAGGGAGAGCATGGGGGAGGGGAATTTGTGAGTGGGCAAAAAAGAACACTTTTAATCCTTTTACGCGAGACAACTTAAAGTGAATTTGTCATCCATCCAAAAACTATTATCCATAAGTAAAATGTGTTACCTATGCTTTGAGCTTCAAAAAGAAATCCCTCAAAGCACCAACTGCAATTTTTGATTAAATAAAAATCAAATGATGGTACACAACATTCTGTATGGCAGCCATTTTCTTGCTTGTAAATTATTGATTCAGTGCCAACACTGAGCAAAGTGGCCATTTGTCACTTCGTAAATATTCAGATGTGGTCCCAAAAAAGACAAAACTGGGCAGTGGTGCCGCTGTTGGTAAAATTATCTTAACGAGGGGCCCTATTTATTGATTTTCACGATCTGATGACATTTGGCTAATAGTGTACAGACAGGGGGGTGGGGGTGGGGTGAGGTGGGGAGAATTTTTAGGCCCTGATAGGGACGGGCACGGAGTTGGGCAGGCACAGAATTTCACACTGCAGGCTGACTTGCTGGTCCCCGGCTACATCATGCCCCCGGCCTTTTTCCCAGAGGCGGGATGTAGTGTGGGGGGCGGGGGGAGGGGGCATGTGGCAGGGCTACCTGCCCGCAAGTGGTGGGTAGCCAATTGAGTCTAATTGCCTAGTAAGGCCAATTGTTGGAGCCTGACTGGAATTTTCCTGGTCCCTGCAGGCATTGGTGAACAAGGCAGCTGCCTGGAGGCAGCCTCCTGGTGACAGACCTGGGGCCAAAGTTCTAGGCAGGCTCAGAGGCCCTCCCTGCTGCCTGGCTTCAGCTACAGCCACAGGCTGCCCTGTGGAGTGATTCCCCCTCCACAATGGCAGCCTAATTGCAAAGGGCTTTTTTTTCTTTCAAAGTTAAAATAGTTGGAGAGGGGGTACCTCAACATTGCCCTCCCTCTCACTTACCTTGAAAGACCAGCTTCTGCTTCTTCAGTGCTGGGGGGCTTCCTATTGGCCCTCCATATTCGAGAGCCCACCCGCCATCCTTAATTGGATGGCAAGCCTGCCCTCTGACTCCTAATTGGCCAATTTGGGGAAAATCACAGATGTGTGACTGTTTACCAGGCAGTGTGGAATTCTGACCTCCATTCCCCACAGGGAAAATCCTACCCAGAATGAAGATGGGAATGTTCTGATCTGAGGGACAACTATAATTGCAAAGTGAAGCATGATCCTGTTGAAAGTTTTTTATTCAAATGTAAAACAGGATTAGACTCAACTGTGAGGTTTGTTGTAATCAGTCAGCTGGCGTGAGCTGCCTGGGTGTGCATATGAATAGAAGTCACTTGGGCAATGCACGGCTGGCTGGTTCTCTGTGGAACTGCAACCCGATAAAAAAAAATCAACTCCTTCAAAGAAGAAAAGGGACAAAGGCCCTCAATTTCAACAAATGCTTGTGTTGCCATGCAAGAACAGATTGCGGCCTCCAGGTTTGCTCCGAAACTCATAGTTTCGACTGCTGGTAGTACACCTGAAGGAGGGAGCAAGTGGCAAAATCTATGCTGTTTTGCTTATGAAAAATGGATTTAAATGACAGGAGGGTCAATGAGAAAAATGGCTCATTGTTTACAAAACAAAATGGAATAGGTCTTTTGGGAGCTTTGGTCACTGAACAGATGTATTCTTGTACACACCCGTGATTAATAAGAAAATTTGTTGCCTTGCTATCTTTCCGTGCAAAATCCGTGAAAATGCTTTTGTCATACTGCTTGATGCTAGAGTCAAGAAGTTGAAGGACTCTTAGATGATGTTGTCCCTAGTTCTTTCTGCATATGCAGATTAAAATATTCTGTACCTGTTTGGAAACCCCAGTCCTATGGACCCGTTAATCGAACACAATTTGCTTCACTTTCGCTCAACATTAGAAAAGGCCTGGAATTAATTGGAGTGCCAGCTTGCTTCAGTCCGAGGATTACTTTTCCCTCAATCATTAATCGTGAAGATGATGATGCTTTGGGAGATTATTTCATTATTTCCAGCAGCTAATTCCTGTCCCCCATTAAGGTGAAATACTTGCATCAAATTTTATTCATTGAATTGCTGGAAAAAAAGTAGCTGTGCTGCTTCTGACTTGCCACTGTGCTTGCTGTGCTGTATTTGAATTATAAATGCAGAAAAATTAGGACTAAGTTATCAATGGTGAGCTAGGTGCGAGAGATGGTAAAATTTACAGCGCATTTTGCCGATCTTCTTGTTGCAGGAAAATCTGGACCACTTTTGGAAAATTATTCATTATTTAACTATTCATTAAACTTGAAGTTAACCAATATACGCTTTCATTAATTAAGTTTATGCTGCTTCAAAGTACAGTTCTTGAACTTTATTCTCATACAAATATAAACATAGTAATATTTGTAACAATACTGTGTTACAGGATTGTATCCGATGAAATTGGTCTGTTTACTTGAATGGAAAGTAGATTTAAGAGTAACATTGATTGTGTTAATTGTAGAGTTGACTAAGTTTTATCCATAAAATTAATCATTCCTTTGACTGTGTCATGCGGGCCCCCACCTGCCAAGAATGAGACATCAATTTCGCCACATGAATATTGATTTTTAATTGGTTAATGGAGTAAAGAATGAACTTGCTTTAAAAAAAAAACAGACCCTTGACTGGAAAGACATTTGCATAGTAACAGACAGTACTTGGAAAGGACAAAGGGGCCACTCCCTGCTCCAATTTCATCCACAATGGACTTTTGATTATCAGACGTTAAAGGTGGAGAGGCCAGCATTCCAGGCTAACTGCTAAGATGGCCGAATACACAAGGTGTTGGGAGCAAGAGTGAGACCCGGAGACCTGTGTGCTTCCATTATAATAAGGCAGGGCATTTAAAGGCTATCTGCTGGAAACTAAAGGGAAAACGGGTAGGGTTAATCAGGGCACACCCGCACAGTGAAGACGGGACCCTGTGCTGTGGCTTTAACTGCAGTAAGAATGCAACCCAGGAAGCTTACTATGGCCAGTACAGGAAAGGTTAATAGGATTCCTGAAGCTTATCAGGGTTTTGTGTCTGAAGGGAAAGTAACTCCATACCCCTCGAGTGGGGCAAGCAAGCTCATAGTGATTCTCAGGGACACAGGAGCCACTAGATCCCTTTTACTGGGAAAAGGCCTGACCTTTCCCCCAGAGATTGCAGTGAACACCAAAATGGTGGTGAATGGTATTGGAGGGTAGTGTATGCCTGTACCTGGACACCGGGTGCAACTAGAGTGCGACCTAGTTTCGGGATCGGTGACTGTAGGGATTGTCCCTAGTTTGCCTATGGACGGGGTTGACCTTCTCCTAGGTAATGATCTGGTGGGGCTGAAGGTGGTAGCCCTCCCAATAGTGAAAGAAAGAATGCAGGAGGTCAGAGAGACAGGGCAGAGGTGGGAGACGGACCCTGCGGTTCCCTTGAATGTGTAATGAATCAGGCCATGATCAAACCAGCTCCCCCAGAGGAGACTGCATTGGCACTGCAGGCAGATGACCATGAGGTCTGCCTCTCCGAGACTTTCTTTGGAAAGTTAGGAGACCCAGGGAATGAAGTAAATGGATTTTCCCTAGCTGAGGCTCAGCGAGCCGACTCAGTATTGTGAGAGTTAGCACAGGCTGCCCAGTCTGAAAGTAAAGTCGAGGGAGTCCCTGATTGCTACTATTTAAAGAATGAGGTGCTGATGAGGAAATGGAGTTCCCCTCACAGACCTGAGGGTAAGGAGAGGACAGTAGTTCACCAGTTAGTGGTGCCACAGAGGTACTGGGGAGAAATATTAAGAAAAGCCCACGAGACTACAGTGGCTGTACATGCTGGTATACAAAAGACCTAAGCCCACATAAGACAGCAGTTTGACTGGCCAAAACTCCACAAAGATGTGGTGGAGTACTGCAGGAGTTGCCAAATGTGACAGGTTGAGGAGAAACCCCAACCTATAGTGAAACCTGCACCCCTGAGTCCTCTGTCGGTGTTAGGAGGACCCTCCAGCAACGGGCTTGTGAACTGTAAGGGACACCCGCCGAGAAGAAGAGGGGACAGGCAGGCACACGACTTGCAAAAGTTTAGAAAGAGAAGGGGAAAAAGTAACCAAGCTGGCAGGTTACAGGAAGTCGCTGAGGAATCCCGGAAGAAAACCCTTACAGTCCTATCAGCCAACCCTGAGAAATGTGAAAAGTTAGACCCCTTATCCTCCTATGTAAATGCAGACTCTAGAAGCACCCCGCTACAGTTGCTAACATCATTTACAGGAACCTGCAGAGACAAAGGGAGACCTCTAGGGGGCAGAGAAGTCATGAAGATGATGACTCACCTAGTCGAAGTGCCATAGGAGAGTGCAGTCGTCAGCACAAATACCTGCAGGTAGGAGTCTCCCAGAGAAAAAAAGGAAGATTCACAAATAATCCTCCCCCACAGTCAGAGAGGGAGCCAAAGAACTGAAAGAGAGTTCAGGGTAGACCCGCCCACTACTAACTCTTCTGGAAAAACCATTGCCTCAACCAAAACAAAATCCTAGGCAGTCATGGCAATGGGAAAACTGAAGAAAAGCTTCCCCAAAGAACCACATGGCTACTGGGATGCCAAAAAGGTGGAAATTAAAGCAACATTGGCACGCAGAAAAGACAATTCTAATAGGCTTTAAGATTGATAAATGAATGAGAGAAATCCATGGTTTTTCTTTCTGTATCTTATATTTCTTTCAAAGCTTTCAATGAAATGCGCCATTTCTTTTCAAATCGCATTTCATTCCCCTGGGTGTGGAGGTGTCATGCAGGCCCCCACCTGCCAAGAATGAGACATTAATGTCACCACATGGACATTGATTTTTAAACTGTTACTGGAGTAAAGAAACAACTTGTTTTAAAAAAATTCGACTAGACCCTTGACTGGAAAGACATTTGCATAGTAACAGACAGTACTTGGAAAGGGCAAAAGGGGCCACTCCCTGCTCCAATTTCATCCACAATGGACTTTTGATTACCAGACGTTGAAGGTGGAGAGACCAGCATTCCAGGTGAACTGCTAAGATGGCCGAATACACAAACAGACGTAGTCAGACCAGTTTAGTCACATGACTAACTGGCTGTTGAAGTTTTTTCGAATTTGAACTTGCCACAGAGTTTTAAAACTCAGAAAGCTGTTTGCTCCTGGACTGGAAAAGACCTCTCTTCTGTCTGCTCTCATCTCACTCTCACCAGCTTTGGAAACCATTGAAGACGTATGAACCCCAAGAGAGAAAAGCCCCCTACAGTGAACAAGGTTTACGAAGAATACAGGGCCCCAACGAAAAGCAAGACGACCTACAATCAAGGACTCTACAGTGAGCTCGAAGCACAGTAAAAAACCCTCTTCAGAGATTGGCTCAAACCTCTGCACTATTTTTTCTTCTGCTCTTTTCTGTCTCTATTTGCATGTGCGTATCACGTGTGCGTGCTAGCGTGGGGCGTGGTGTGTATTTGTAGGCGTTAACCGAATTAGTTTAAGATTAAATTTAATAAAATTTCACTTTTCTTCTTTAAACCTAAGAAAGCCTGTTTATGCTAATTTCTTTGCCTTATATTGGAAAGTGGTGAACAAGGATTCACCAAGGGGGAGCTCAAAACACTGTGTTCAAAAATTAAAACCCTGTTACAATAAAACCAAATGAAGGCTGAGAAAAACCCCTAGACACCTTTCTCACCTGGTCGGAACAACTGCCATTCTGTTTTTACAATGCTTAAAAAGCTACCTTTCCTTAATATCTGTGGAAAAAAGCAGCTTTCAAATAATGAATTTATTCAGATTCTTTTCACTGTTTACTTGTTATTAGGTAGGATTTTAATGGCCTTTCTAATCCAGAATGTGAAGCTATTATCTTATTGTTTCCTTAATCTAGTCCCTGGATACTTTGATATAAAAACAAGAAATGCTGGAACCACTCAGCAGGTCTGGCAGCATCTGTGAAAAGAGAAGCAGAGTTAACGTTTCGGGTCAGTGACCCTTCTTCGGAACCCTTCTTTGGATACTTTGAGTTCAGACTGAGGAACTTAGAATGTGAGAGAATTTGTTAAAGGGTATAACGCAAATAATACATAAACCATTCAATATGTAGGATGGATAAAAATAATTTTTAGTCTAAGCTCGCAGTGTACTGATATGTAGAATTTTCTTGATTTATCAAAACAGGATGATTCATTTTGGTAGGATGAATGAGGTAAAAAAAAAATAAAATAAAGGATACAATTCTAAAATGGGTGCAGGAGCAGAGGGACCTGGATCTATATGTGCACGAATCATTGAAGGTGCCAGGGCAGGTTGAGAAAGCAGTTGATAAGCTATATGGGAACTTGGTTTTAGAAATAAGAAGCAGAGAATACAAAAGCAAGGAAGTGTGGTGAACGTTGATAAAACACTGGTTCATCCTCAACAGAAGTATTGTGTCAAATTCTGAGCGCCACACTTTTTTAGTAAGGACGTGGAGGCACTGGAGAGGGTGAAGAAAAGATTTACGAGAATGGTTCCGGGGATGACAGACTTCAGTTAAGTGGGTAGGTTGCAAAGCTGGGACTGTTCCCCTTAGAGAAGAGAAGGTTCAGAGGAGATTTGATAGAGGTGTTCAAACTCATGAGAGGTCTAGATAGAGTAGATAGGGAGAAACTGTTCCCATTGCGGAATGGTCAAGAACCAGAGGATACCGATTTAAAGAGTTTGGCAAAAAAAAACAGAGGTGACCTGAAGAAAAACTTTTATGCAGCGAGTGATCAGGATCTGGAGTGCACTGCCTGAGAGTGTGTTGGAGGCAGATTCAATTGTGGCTTTCAAAAGGATAATTATTTGAAGAGAAACTATTTGCAGAGTTATGGGGAAAAGGAGGGAGATTGGACCAGATGAGTTGCTCTTGTAGAGAGCCAGCACAGACACGATGGGCTGAATGGCCTCCTTCTGTGTTGTAATCATGCTATAATTCTATGAAAATGATGAAGTCTCTGTTGTATTCTAGTTTCACCCAATTTGGAAGTGAATCCTCCAAGATTTGTGCCGATGACTTTCTTCTTCACTCGTAATGCTTGATAATTATGATAGACAGATCTCCAACTTGAAAAATAATGTCCAGTTAGATTAATAGGGGCAGCATGGAAATTACCAAACTACAAAATAATCCAAGACAGGAGGCTGTGGCATAAACTCAACTGTGGCTGTAATGCATGCAAGAATGGGACATTGTAACCCTAACTCAATTACAAACAGTGGGTACATAGAAGGATAGGACATGACACTACTGGCTTAATTACAAGTGGTGATAGACATAGAGTCATACAGCAATGACACAGGCGCTTCAGCCCACTGAGTCTGTGCCAACCAACAACCACCCATTTATATTAATCCCACCATTCTCCTACCTACACTATTTACCTATCAACCTGCAAGTCTTTGGCTGTGGGAGGAAACCAGAGCACCCGGCGGAAACCCCACAAGGTCACAGGGAGAACTTGCAAACTCCAAACAGGCAGTACCCAGAACCGAACCCAGGTCGCTGGAGCTGAGAGGCTGCGGTGCTAACCACTGCCCCACTGTGCCATAGTTAGTGCTGATAAAGCCAAGGCACAGCTGGGAGTTTACAAATGGTCTTTTGTTTAGGAGGGGTGGGGACTGTGGGGAAGGGAGAAGAGGGCAGGGGAAAAGTGCTAATTAGAGATGAGTTTGCAGACACCTGCGACAAAGTGCACTGCAAGGATAGCAATGCCTTAGATGGGATCTCTCCTGTCAAAGCCAGGAACAGGTTGAGTAATGAATGCCTGCTTGACCCAGTGAAGCTAACCTGCTGAGAAAAATACATTGTACAACACAAGCCCTCCAGTTAGTTGGTTTACTTCACATATGGGGCTGGATTTTAAAAGCCCACCGCCAGTCTTGGCGGCGAGCTAAAAAAATGGCGGCATGACCGCGTGGGCCACACGCCAAAGAGCCGCCACAATCTCAAGTGCAGTGGCTCATTAAAATGGCTGGGGCAGGTTGCACCCCCCAATCTCATGGAGGGGGTGGGCTGTCTGTCCTTGGCAATGATGGAAGTAAGGGCAGTCCTTTTCCCAACCCCCAATAACAATTACAATAACTATTTGCCCTTTCCCCCCAAAAATACTTACTTTTTACATCTGACCTTCCCCCCGCAAACTGCACAAAGTTTAAGGTTCAACCCTTCCCACCATTCCCTACAACGCCCACTTTCAAACATACCTCCTCCCCCCTTCCCACCAGTGTGGTGCTGCATTTTCCTGGACGGGGATCTCAAGGTGCAGGAGTGCCGGCCGCCATGCCAAAGATAGCGGCGGGCCCTCAAGGTCGCAGGTAGGTCTATGTAAATGTATTCATTTTATTCATTTGAATATGTTAATTGAGGCCCCGTCGCCCAGCAGCGGGAGGGCCGCCACGAAGCCTCACTGCCGCCCAGAGGATTGGGCCGGGCCTTCACGGTGTCGAGGTCCATGGTGAGCCACATCCGGAGCCATCTTCAGGCTCCCCAACCTACCCCCCCCACCCCCCGCCACAGAACCCGATGCCTGGAGGAGAACAAAATCCAGCCCATGAAGAGGGGCATTATAACACTGACTCAATCACAGACTGAAATGGGGCATTATAGTGCTGGGTTTGTCACAGTGATACACATAAATTGACAGGGACATTGCGGTGCTTTATGTTTTTATTTTGAACTTCAAACACAAGAATCCAATCTTTTGTGTCATTTATTTTGTTTATCATAATGTTTTTGTGGACTTGCTGAAGGAAGTATCTACAAACTATTCCGAGTTCTCGCCGAGTTTCAGTGTGATTAATGTATTGGCCATTTTTAATCTTTTTTTGTAAGGTGAATTTGAAAAAAAATGTTACGATTAGGTATTCAGTTTGCAAAATAGATTGATGTGAATTGAATATTTTGGCCTAAACAGGGATATTAGTTACAAGATTGTCTAATAGTTTTTCTTGTGTACTCAAGCCTAAGAAACAAAAAGGCTACTACACGTTAAATCATGACAAATAGTGGCATTTTGTTTAAACCCATATTTATGGACAGATGAATGATGGAGCTTCTTACTATACCAGTGTACTAAAGCACGGCATTGTAGGATTGAAATGATTTCCCACAGGAGGTGCGAAATATGCACAGCTACTACCACATTGGCACCATTTTTAAACATCAAACTGTTAATGAATTATGATTAACATTCATTGTTTTTGTTGCTGATTATGGTTTTACATGTAGGTACTAATGATATCAGAGAAACTGGCTCAGAGTTGGATGACCGCAATGTTGGTGAACTGAATTAACATGCACAGTTGAAGTAACCAAATTAATGAAGCATTTTGGGTTAATGACAGAGTCTGTTGACCTTAACTCAATTCCCTCACCTGGCTGGAACTCAACATTCCCTAATCAGCTCTTTAGGGTTTACAGCATAAATATATAAAAATACAAATGAAACAAACACCTCTACCGCTTGTACTGATATAACTCCTTCAACATAGAAAAATGCCAACTGTGCTTCACCTGAGGTGGAAGAAAAGAAAGGATGCTAAGCCAAAGAAAGAGAGGTGACCAAAAGCTTGTTCCGAGAACAGTTTTTAAGGACGGTCTTAAATGAGACAGAAGCGTTTAGAGAGAGAATTCTAGAGCTCAAACCCTTAGCAACTGAAGGCATAGCTGCCAATGGTGAGGCAACAGTTAGGGGGTGGGTGGGTGGGACTGGTGGATGCACATGAGGCTAGACACCAGGGAATCGAGAGGGGGGGTGGAAGGGCTGGAGAAAGTTCTAAAGATTAGGAGGGGTGAGGCCATGGAGGGATTTAAACACCAAGATAATGATTTGAAAGGTCCCCCCCCCTCCATGGCATAGGCTACCCCCACTGCACTACATTCCACCACCCACCCAACTGACCCCCCCTTGCCTCGCCAGGGCCCGGCCGACTGTCTCCGGCGAGGCCTCACACACTTACCTTCATTCCGGGGCCACTGTCACTCTTGCTCTTCTGGGTGGGTGCAGTCCCAGCAGTGGTCACCACTCCCAGTGGTGCTGCTGAGACTGAAGAGCTACAGGTCTGCTGATTGGCTGACAGTGCTTGGAGGCAGGACTTCCTGTCTCAGAGGGGCCTAAGTTCCGCCCTATGCTAATTAAGGGCCTGGGCCACGTAAAATCATAGCGTGGTTTCCAGGCTTGGTGGAGAGGGGCTTGCCCCTGACTTTTCGGCCCATGGACGGGGCCTCCAGCCCAATGTAAAATTCCGGCCAATGTCTTCAGACAGATTCTATAATTTGAACAAGACAGGTTGATAAATATCGTCAAAAGAGCTTTAACTGTTATTTTCCAAAAAAGCTGTCAATCAAATACATGTTTAAACACATTCCACACGATGTTTGTACTTGAGTTGAATGTTTTGCTCCTTGGACACCAAGCACAGATAAACTGAACTAAATATGCAACAATTGTGTGAATTTAAGCTGGAATGAGATTTCTATGGGTGAACCTAGGTTTCAACTCCTTATGTAACCTTATGTAAAAACTTAGATCATGGGATTGAAAGCCACGTATCCAAATTTGCTGATGACACCAAGATAAGCAGTATTGTAAGCAGTATTATTGGTAGCATAACATTACAGAGAGATATTGATCGATTAAGTGAATGAGCAAAACTATGGCAAGTGAATTTCAGTTTAGGCAAATGTAAGGCCATCCATTTTGGACCTAAAAAGGATGGAATATGACACTTTCTAAATAGGTAAATTGGCCATTATAAATTGCCCCTAGTATAGGTAGGTGGTAGGGGAAATATAGGGACAGGTAGGAATATGGGATTAGTGTAGGATTAGTATAAATGGGTGGTTAATGGTCGGCACAGACTCGGTGGGCCGAAGGGCCTGTTTCAGTGCTGTATCTCTAAATCTAAAATCTAAAAAACTGGAAAAAAATGGAGATTCAAAGGGTCTTGGGCGTCCAGGTACGCAGATCATTTAAAATGTCATGAACAGGTATGGAAAATAATCAAAAGACTAATGGAATGGTGGCCTTTATATCTGGGGCAATAGAATACAATGGGGAAAAGTCAAGCTTCAGAGATACAAAGCCCTATTTAGACTATACCTAGAGTACTGTGAGCAGTTCCGGGCACCACACCTTAGGAAGGGTATATTGGCATTGGAGGGAGTACACCGTAGATTTACTAGAGTGATGCCTGGACTCCAAGGGTTAAATTACGAGGACAGATTACACAAATTAGGGTTGTGTTCCCTGGAATTTGAAATGTTAAGGGGTGATTTGATGGACGTTTTCAAGATATTAAGGGGAAAGGATAGGGTAGATTTGGAGAAAGTATTTCTGCTAGTTGGGGAGTCTAGGACTAGGAGGCAGAGTCTTAAAATTAGAGCCAGACCTTTCACGAATGAAATTAAGAAACACTTCTACATACAAAGGGTGGTAGAAGTTTGGAACTCTCTCTTCCACAAACAGCAATTGATCCTGGATCATCTGTTAATTTTAAAACTGAAATTGATAAATTTTTGTTAGCCAAAGGTATTAAGGGATATGGGGCACAGGCATATATGAAGTTAGGTCACAGATCTGCCATAATCCCATTGAATGATGGAACAGGCTCGAGAGACTAAATATGCTCCTCCTGTCCCTATGTTCCTATGTTCTGTGGAAGAATTAAACAAGTGAATAGTGCTTTAGTTTTACCACAATCATCTATGGTTGAATAGTCCAGTGACCCACATGTGAAGAATGGCCTGCTGCATGAAGTACCAGAAGGTGTTTGACATGTATGGAATGCATACCAGCAAGGAGAAAGCTCCCTCATCAATGCCACTAGGACATGGGGGAAATTGTTGTGAGGGAAAAGGGAAAAAAAATGTACCTTTTACGCAAAATAGTTTCAAAAGCCTCAAGTCAGGATATCAACATCTTACCTTTTATGTGGCACCTTTAACATAGTGAAATATCTCAAGGTGCTTCACAAGAGATCATGAATGTTTGGCCATTGAGCGGGGATTGCAAGAAGAGCTAATGTATTGACCAAGGGCAAGGTCAAAGAGCTAGGTTTTGAGCAGACATTGGAGAGCTGCGAGAGATGAGGCGAAGTGGAGCAGCTTTGAGAGAGAATTGTAGCTGAGGCGGACTGTGCTAGCTAAAGTCTGTGGAATGGAGGGAATAGGAAGCGGCGGCTGTTAAATGAATCCAAGCCAAATGATGAAAAATGAATCAAGACACAGATACTTATCTTGATAGTTGGTTTGTTCACAGAACGCAGCATTACATACCTCTGCCTCCTGCAAACCCACACCTTTGCCAGGATTTTGTCTTGGTGGTGAGGGCCTTGCCCACTGGCAAAAGTGCTGGCGAGAACCCCGCGTCATCTCCTTTGGAGAAGGCCTGCCAAATCAAGTGCCAATTAGGCACTTAAATGGACAGCAGTGGGCCTTTACCAGGATCAAGGACCTGGTGACAGTACTCCCGCCAGTGGGAGCTGCTGGCCAATCAGAGGCCAGCAACTCTATAACTGAGTAGTGCTACCGCGGAAGTGGTGGCTGCTGCTGGCTCTGAAACCATGCCACCGGTATGTTAGGACGGGAGGGGTTTCACAGGGTGACGTTGCGGGGTAGGGGCTGTTGCAGGGGGGTCAGCAGCAAGGGCAGGGAGGTGGCTCTCAGTGGGCCCCCCCTGCTCAAGGCCGGGTCCCTCGTTCAGGCACTAAGTGCCTTTTAATGAGGGACCCCTCCCCCTGGAGCCGGCAAGCAACCCGCACAGGTTTGCTTAGGGTGCTCCACGTGCGGTGACAGGACTGTCCACTGCTGGTCTAATTCCGGCGGTGGTGGGATGAGGCCCTTAATTGGGCATTAATTGCCCGCTTAAGGGCCTCAAATGGCAGCGGAACGGGAAGGTTATTCACAGGCCTTCCCGGCAACGACTTAATTTGGGTGGAGGTAGGAAAGTGATGTGTACCTTTCCCCCTCCCCCCTAGCATCCCACCTGATTATATGCTCTCCCCACCTCCAAACCCAATGTGGGAGAGAGCATAAAATTCTCCCCCTTGTGTCCCAGTAGGCTTTTATATCCCCTGTCAATCCTTAATTAAGCAATTTCCTTCACCTGTTTAGTTTAACATACTTAACCTACTATTAACAGGGGAATGCTCATTATTTCAGCCTGAGGTGAGCACATGGTGCTTAGTTGGGGTGTAAGGTGGCGCAGTGCCATGGGGATTTGTAGATGAGGGCTAGAATTTTGGATTCACTCACTGGGGAAAGGTAACGCTGTGGAAGTCAATGGAGATAGGGATCTAATTGAGCTTGGCTTATTTGAGGATAACTCCAGTCAGTCCAGCACCAAGACCACCTATGACCACCTCATCCACCCTCAACTCACTCATCCATCTTAACATCTCCAGAGCTCCATGCTGTATAAAGCCCAACTCAGCCAAAGCACCCCTCACATCCTACCCTATTGGACCCTGTAATATCCCCATTATCTTTTTGGTGAATTACCAGAATGATACTTAAGATTTCTTTGAAAAAATTGGAATGGCACTAGTTATTTCCCATTCTGCCTTTGTGTTAAATGAGCTTTTAAAAATATTTTACTACAGCTAAACTGCTTCAGGGTATCCAACTGAACAGTGACAGGCTCTGGGTGCCAATAATTTTTATTCATATAAATAGCAGCTGATTTCCAATTACATAAAAAGGAAATTGGTCTTTCCATGTCAGTGGTATTTTTTGTATTAAAACAAGAAATATAATGACTGTATGAACAACACAGCTAATTGCAGATTATTTAATCCAATACTTTACAAAATAAAATCTATGTGACAAATTGCATCTTTTGTCCTCGGATATTGTTTTAAAAATGTGGATTAAATCCAGTCAGAACTGTACAGAATACGGCTGCATTGTTTATCTTTCAGTTGCCAGTTATCTATTCTTGATGAGATTTACTTGGAAAAAGTTAAGTACCAAAAAGGAATTAATAAAACTATGGCAGGTTGTCTTGAGATTGCGATCATTGTCACTGCAAACAGGTTTCACTTTTGTGTGTGTTTAAAATCAGTGAAATACTGGGGTTGAATTTTACCGTGGGCTTCAGGACCCTGACGTCAGAATTAAATGGGGGTCCCGAGCCAGCAGTGGGACCAGCTCAGCGATTTTACCTGAGGTGGCCTCTGAAATTGCCGCTTCTGGGCCTGACATCCAATTAAGGACGATGGGAGGACTCCTGATGCTGTTCGCCCAATCAGAGGACTGGCAGCTCTGAAATTTAAGTAGCCTCACCGGAAGAGGTGGGTGCTGCTTAAGGGAGGCAGGAGACCTCGGAGTGGGAAGTATATTTAAAATTCTGGATTTCCAGGGGCTGAAGGCCCCACTGATCGGAGGGGAAAACCCTCCGCCGGGGTGCCGGTGGGGGGTGGGTGGGTGGGAAGGAGTGGGTGCTGTTGGGGCCGTGGAGCCTTTGGCTCTGATGACACCCTGTACTGCTGCAGGGAGGCCGCCTCTTGAGGCGAAGGGCCACCCTGCCACCGGCAAAATGTTGGTGATCCCACTTAATGCCCTCTAATAGAGGCCTTAATTATGTCAATCGACTGACCACTGCTGTGGAGAGGTCAGCTGATCTGCATCCCAGCCTGCCTCCTGTCCCCCACTGGGAAACTTCTCCAGGGGCGGGACTGAATCAGGGAGCCATCCCAACGTGACTCCCTGCTATTTTACCAGCCACAACCCTCACCTCTGTTCCTGCCACCCAGGGGTCGATAAATTCAGGTTACTACTTGCATGTAATTTTCATTTTAAATTTGGCTTGCTTCACATTCAGTGGCATCTTTATCCAGTACAAATCTCTTCCCCTGACTTGTTACACAAATGTTTCTCCATAAACCTGTTGCAGTAGCTAGAAAATTCAACTTACTTGTCCTCTAGAAGAGTCGTGAAAAGTACAGATGTACAAACAGGACTTTATGACATGAGCTCTTTTGAATTAAACATACATTGTTTTTAAATGGCACAGTGGTGCAGTGGTTAGCACCGCAGCCTCACAGCTCCAGCGACCCGGGTCCAATTCTGGGTACTGCCTGTGTGGAGTTTGCAAGTTCTCCCTGTGTCTTCGTGGGTTTTCGCCGGGTACTCCGGTTTCCTCCCACCACCAAAAGACTTGCAGGTAGATAGGTAAATTTGCCATTATAAATTGCCCCTAGTATAGGTAGGTGGTAGGGGAATATAGGGACAGGTGGGGATGTGGTAGGAATATGGGATTAGTGTAGGATTAGTATAAATGGGAGGTTGATGGTTGGCACAGACTCAGTGGGCCGAAGGGCCTGTTTCAGTGCTATATCGCTTTAAAAAATAAATAAATAAATAAATCACAAGAATGTATGAAATAGGTCAAAAGATTCCATCTTTTCACTGGAGGTACATTTTCCGATCATTTAAATCAGCAGTGATCTGAAAAAGCCAATTTGTAGACTTGGTTTGATTTGGTCATAATTGAATGAACATTATTGTTTTTGTCCTTAAAACTCTGTCAGGCGTGTCATTGGGGGGAAGGTTTAATGCCAACGTGCTGGGACAGGTGGTGAAATCTGGCAGGGTGCAGGAAACCCAGAAGTCAACTTTTCCCCACATGATGTGGAGTTTTAACAACTTTTGACCTCTGACAGGTTCTCTTCCTTGAAGTCAGCATGATATTCAGGCTTGACATCCAGTCAGGTGCGGAGCACTTGGGAGGAGGCCACAGGTCCGATCCCTAACCCCAGGGGGAGGGGGTATGATCTGCGATCACAGCGGGGGGGGCGGTGGAGGAGGTCTGATCTAGGAGATGGGGTTGTCTGATGGTGGGAGAGCTTGGGATTGCTGAGATGAAGCACTCCTGCTCCTCCAGACCCTCAAGGAGTGCTGTGAAGGCACCTCTCTGTTCTCCGAGGCTGTATTTGCCTTGCTGCCACCAGCCGGCCACAGTTAAACCTGCAAAGCAGGTAAGAGCCAAGGTTTCCAGCCTCATTAACATATTTAAAATGCTAACCTGCCTCTGGGAACGGGGTGGAGATGGCCTCCAATGCATTTGGAATTTTTGCCCATTTAACTCCACCCCTTCACCACCCATACCCAAACCCACCCAATTGCCCATGCTAAATTTCCCTCATTATTAGTCTTCACAAGTAGTTGGGTGCTACTGTTGCTAAGTGAACAGATGTAATCATGTATGAGACAGTTATCAAAGCTGTTGATGAGCAAAAGTCAAATTCAAAAGTTTCTTAGGCCTGAATCTCCTTTCATCCTGCTGCCTAAAGTCTTGTTATGCCTAACCATGGTTAACTGATCCAACTTTGGTAATGGACATCACTTAATGCATGTTAAAGTTGTTTGTGTCAAGGAGTTTGGACACAGCATGTTATGTTTTCACACTTGTTCTGTTAGAAACTGGTATTAAACAGACCGCGTTTTCCCACAAACCCACTGAAGAACCAAACAGCTATACAAAGCTAAGTCATCCTGCATATTGTCGATTGAATCGATTTTATTTTCTTCACCTGTAGCAGCAGCTGATCAAATCCATCCCGAGAGAGATTCCAATTGATGAACATCAGTCATGCAGTATATGGGGATCTATTGTATGTCTTGAATGAAGAATGATTTTTCATCTTTAGACAAAATAATAACACTACCAATTATACATTCTTTTGCAAGTTGAACACTTACAGAAATGGCAATGCTTCAGGTATGAGGCTTGCCAATGAATGTCAACAGGTTACTGGAGAGTGGAAACCATCACCCATGGACCTCATTCTGTCTTTGCCCAAAGTCCAGATATGAAACATTTTGGTTTGCCTTGGAACATAATTTTCTCAGCAGTCAGCCTTTATTCTCCCTGCTTGGGGATATAAAGTTTTTTAAAAAAAATCCTTGATACCATCACTGAATGACAGCATGATTCTTGATTTTTAGTATAATATTGCTGAATATGAAGTATTACTGAAAACTTTGATACAAGGGCAGCAATCTAAGTGGGACCATCCAGTAAAATTGAAGCAGCTCCATGAGACAAGGTATTTGTGCTTGATTTACAAACTGAGGAAGAATATGGGTTTACTTTAATGTCAATAATTTTGTTCACTAATAGTGATTATGCCACAGAAAAACATTTCTGTCTTCTCCAAATGAAAAAATAATTTTAGGTTGTTTGGTACAAAAATAGTGTATTTACATAGCTTTTAAAAAGCCTCCCAAACATGCCAATTATTCTATGTTTAAAGCCAGATGGGAAAAATAAATCTTTGTGCAATGAGTTGTGAGAAAGAGGAGTTTGTATGGCTCAGAAGATACAAATCAATTAAGTGTTTAAAAAGGGGATTTGCTAATATACGTTCTTGTTGCTCTTCTCAGCAACATCAAATGCATGTTTCTCTTGCTCCTCTCTGCATAACCTCCAAAATACGAAGTAATATTATTAATATTGTGAAAGGGGAGGAAATTGAGATTAGAAAATAACCATGGTAAACAAAGTGGTGAAGCATGCTTGCTGGGCTGAATGACTTCCTTTCTATTCCTATGTGCAATACAATAATTGTAGGGACAGTATAAGGCTGGTCTACAATGCCCAATAATACCAGTGGAAACCATTTTTGCAAAATTAAGTATATAGGTTCTTTCTAGTGACTGAAAATGCTATGCATATTTGCCAACTTGCCAAGGGCTATACCATACCGTGACAGGAGGCTGGTTCCACATAACCTCAGGTATGCCATTAAAAGACAGTGAGTGGGAGACAGATATTTTCCCATGGTGAGAAAATAAAAGGCTAGCCTCTCTGACATGCTCTTATGTACCTTTTAGCAGCCAGAGCAAGAGTTGAATTGACAGATGCCTTGGAGCAGATATGCTGCATTCACTCAATTATTGAAGAAATCCCATAAATCTCATCTATTAATTATTAATTTAAATTTTGCAAATACAGTGACCTGGTATCTGATTTCTCACTATGCTCAGTTCCTTTTTAATAGTTTACAAAAATGTAAAGATTAAAAAAATTGCATATTTTTTATTACCTCCTTTACTTGTTACTTGTTTCTATATCCTACTTTATACTTTGTCGTGACTTTTTATGCTCATAATCATCTTTGTATACAACTTGCGTATGGCCAGAATTTTAATATGTTAAAATTCTCTCCAAGCCTGCTGCAAGTTTCAAATTAATAATGGCATATAAATGTTAAATAATACATGTTGTAAAGGATGGACTTTTTAGAATGTGTGGGTGGTGTAAGACATTTTGATATCTCTTGTATTTTTGTTAAGTTGTAAGGCATTTTTAATATCTTGCATTTCTGTTTATAAGTAAAATGTAACCATTTCTGGTGTGGACCAGTGTGTGGGACTCACCGGGTGGTAAAAACGTGGAGTGTGGAGGACATTGTGACAAAGGGAGAAAAATTCTGATCGAAGACATCGTCGCTGGAGTTCATACTGGACTTTTTAAAATTAATGACAGTGTAACTGAACAAGGATCCACACACACATGCACGCACAGATAGACAAGTCAAGACATGCCATTGATGTGGTAGCCCGGGCTGTTACAACATCAGACAGTCTGTCTACAACCACTCTCATGGTCAATGGTCTTTTGAAATATTTGTGAATGGTTTCCTTCTTGCCTTATCAAGATGTAGATATCACATCCATGGGTGGTATGCACCTAAGACCCCCCCTGCTGCTGAGAGCAGGATATGACCACATGCAGGTGGTCTTGCTTAGCCATGGTGGGATTGATAAGGCACTGAAACCCAATCAGATGACCCAATTCGACACAATATGTAAAGGGGTCAGAAAGGGGTATAAAGCCACAGCTCACAAAGACATTGTTGCTGCAGCCAGGAAGTGTGACTTGGTCAGTCGCAGGAAGTCGTGCGGAAGAACTCGTTCAGCGGATCTGACCACCCGGGAATGAGCTTCCGCATGCGGATCTACTAAGCAATGTTGTAAGTATATACTATTGCTTGGTGAGTTAATAAAGGTGTTTCCACAAAAGTTTGTTTTGTGTGATTGATACTCAGTATGGGGTCAGGACCTTAGAGGGAAGTGAGACCCCCTTTCTAAGAGTCTAACAGTGGCATGATGATGAGATGGGATGGGGTGTGTTGTGTAGGGTTTTTGGAGAGGGTTAAATGCCTTTTGATGATCATGTGATGTGCTGAGGAGATCACGTTCCTGCAGATAATATTTTCTTATGGGAGGGGTGGGTAATGTTAAAGAATGATTTCTTGATTGCAAAGTTTGTTGGGTGAGTAGTTTGCTTGGGACAGAGGTGAGGATTGAAAGTCATTTGCAGGAATGTGAATACATGGCTAAGCTATTAGTCAGAGCTGTTGGGATATAGAGAAGCAGTAAAGTGTGGGCGACATTAATCAGGTTTGATATGGCGTCACAATGATTGATGCAAGGCTCTCAGATTTAGCATCTCATTTTATTGGTGTTCTTATTAGATATGAGATGCACAGTATGCTGTGGTGGTGTACACCTCTTAATTCTATAGAGTTATGCAACAAACATACTGCAGACTTAAGAGGGATGTACATATTTAAGAAGATGAAATTTTGTGGAACAAATCTGAAGATTATTAATAAGGCTTAGATTTTTAGGTTTAACTAATAAAACCCCACTGAATCCCTCATGGAAGTGTTTGGGTTGCATTTTGTTTGCTTACACAAGATTTTTCCATGTGAATGTTGTTGATGTTTGGGAAATGTTAGAATTAGAATATTTAAACTTTTGTTATTCACCTCATACTTTGCTTCTCCCCCTACGCTAAGACAACTGGATTTGCTTAATTTAAAAGAATATGTTTAGATACAGACACATTTAAACAGAGTTATATTGCCAGATTGAGAGCTGTGAGAATGTCATTTTTCGTAGAAATAATCACAACAAATAATAGCAACAATAGATGAAAATTAATGTTTAAGATAGAGTTGGCGTTTGTGTCAGGTTAATGCAAAAAGCTAAGGCTTGCCATAAAATAGTTAAAGGATTAATTGGAGTTGGGTTTAGGACAGAGCAAGGATTAGTTCAGATGAGGATTTGGATGGGAGAAGGATTGTTCGGGGGCTTGTTATGTTGGTTGGGAAACATTCAAATGAATGAAGTCTTTGATAATGAAAAGGTACTGTCTTCATGAAAGAATGCTTGCTTCTAAACATGCAACGTGATGGTATAAGTGACATCAAAATGTACAATCATGCCACTTGTCTATGACATGGTGACAAGTCAGAGCCATGACTTGGCTATCCCAAACAGAATAAAGGTCGACAAATATTTTTTCATTTAGATCCCTTTAAACCGAAAATTCGTATCCTAATCGGGTATGATTAGTCAGGGCTAGAATAGGAGTCATTGGTATTAGGATCAGGACAGAATATGTAGATTGGCATTGATTTATAGAGTACAAGTACAGTTGCAATGTGGTTGGTTATATACATCAAACATATTAGAGATACTCTTATAAATAGGAATGCACTTGTTTTGTGACTGTAATCTACAAATTTGTCTGCCAAAACAGAGCTGACATAAAAGTCTTAAATTTAAAAATCCTAAGATTTAAATCTAAATTTTGTATTAAAACATTGTTTTTGAAATTTTGCACCTGATTGGTAAGTATACAAATTACTATTGATGTATAAATGGGGAATAGTTTGTGATCGCACGCAGAATCATAAAGGTTTACAGCACAGAAGGAGACAATTCAGGAGTAACCCAAAACTAGTTTCACTTCCATGTTCTCTCCTTATTTCTTCACATCTCCCTCTGTTTCAAATATTTATTCACTTTTCTCTTAAAAGATGTAATGGTCTATGCCTCAACCAATCCCTGTGTCAAAGCATTAAATGTTCCATCAATCTGCTGCATAATTAAATTAATATTCTTTGTTTTCTTCCCAAAGTGCGTTAGCACACATTTATCACAACTTAAAATGCATCTTCCACCCATCTGCCCATTCTGCTGACCTGAATGTCTTCATGAAGTATTTTATGGTCCTCTTCCCTGTTTGCCAAACCACCTGTACAATTGTGCTCACAATGCCAAGGTGCAAATCATCGATATACCAAGAATGAATATGGACCTATGACTGACCACTACAGTACCACTTCTGACCCTTCTCCAATCTGAGCAGCATTAATCTATCTGAACTTTTGGCTTCCTGTCTGTTAGTCAACTTTCTAGCAATGTTGCTACATTTCTCTCGTACCATATCCTATGGGTTACATAGAATTACAGTGAATTTATAGCAAATTTGTTTAGTTTATGTAAGAGTTTATGTTCCACATGAGCCTCCTTCTACCCTACTTCATTTAATTCCATCAGCATATAGTTCTATTCCTTTCTCCATCATGTACTTATCTAGCTTTCCCCTTTAAATGCATCTATGCTATTTGCCTCAACTACTCCAATTGGTAGCAAGTTCCACATTCTAACCACTCTCTGGCTAAAGATGCTTTTCTGAAATGCCTTATTGGATTTATCAGTGACTATCTTATATTTATGACCCCTAGTTTTGACTCCCCCACAATTGGAAAAATCTTCTCCACATCTACTCTATCAAATGCCTTCATAATTTTAAAGGCTGCTATTAACCTTTTCTTTTCTAGAGAAAAGAGCCCCAACTTGTTTAGTCTTTTCTGATAGTTCTGGTACCTTGCAAATCTTTTTTGCACCTTCTGTAGTGCTTCTATATCTTTTTTGTAAAATGGAGACCAGAACTGTTCTGAGCACTCCAAATACGGTCTAACCAAGTTTCTATACAAGTTCAACATATTTATTTTTATTTATTTATTGATACAGCACTGAAACAGGCCCTTCGGCCCACCGAGTCTGTGCCAACCAACAACCACCCATTTATACTAACCCTACAATAATCCCATATTCCCTACCACCTACCTACACTAGGGGCAATTTACAATGGCCAATTTACCTATCAACCTGCAAGTCTTTGGCTGTGGGAGGAAACCGGAGCACCCGGCGAAAACCCACGCGGTCACAGGGAGAATTTGCAAACTCCGCACAGGCAGTACCCAGAATCGAACCCGGGTTCCTGGAGCTGTGAGGCTGTGGTACTAACCACTGCGCCACTAACCACTACGCCGCCCCATAATTTGTCTGCTTTTCAATTCTATTCCAAATGGATCCCAGTGCTTTATTTGCATTTTGATGGCTCTTACAAATTTTTTGTTTTAGATACAGTGCAAACTTGATAATGAAAAAAACATGTAGACAGTTATTATCCTATAGTGACTTACAGGCAGAATTTTCCTGGTCCTAGGAGGTGGGAGTGGAGTCAGGGGGTGGGTCTGGGAAAAAAGTGAGGAGTTGCGTGGGGACAGCTCCCCAATGCGTTCCAGCCACTGGGGAAGTTTCCAGGTGGCAGGCAGGCTAATGGATTGGCTGCTTGTGACATGGAGGTGGGCAGCAGTCAATCTGCATATTTAAGGCTCCAATTAGGGACTATGTCGAACACTCACTGCCATTTTGTTAGAGGCAGAGCTCCCCCACCACTGCATGCAGAGGCCGCCAGCTTAATGGAGGCGAACTTCCTGTGGCAGTCCAGGGATCATTGGAGCTGAAGGCTCCATCTCCCAAGGAGCTACTGCAACCCCGATCTGGAGGAGTTTCCCCTCAATCTGAGGGGTCTGCTTGCTTGGCCCCTCTGAGATTTTATTTCAAACTTAGCTTTTTGAGGGCGTGTCCATGTTGAACTTGATCTCTTACCTGCCTCAGCAGTACCCACCTCTCTTATGGGGCCAGCAGCACTGTAAGCCTGCCGCCATCCTTAATTGGACGATGAGCTCGGAGGCAGCCAATTAGGAGGCAGCCTCCAGAATATCCCTGTGCTGGTCTCGGTGCCAGCTAGTGTGGGTTTGGCACCTGCATTTTGTCCTGAAGTCAGTGTTCCAAAGCTAGTGGGAATATCCTGCCCATAGTCACAAAACAACAAAGACTGGTAATATAAGATTGGAACAAACTGCAATGCTATGTTCATGGTTCTGGATTTTCTTCACGTGAGCCTTAATTTTTCAGTCCTTGTGTGGAAATATTGGGAGATGGCATGGTAGGGTTAACCGTAGCTCAATTGGAATGGCTGCTGACCTCAAGAAATTCTGCAGCTGGCTTCATGTCAATGTTGAGCTTGATGCTGGGAGCTTGCCAGAGGCCGAGCTTGAAGATCACATGTTCTCATAGGAAATTTAAGAGATGTTTGAGAGTAAATGGCTACAAATGAGTGCAGAAATTGTGTTAGCCTTAAAAAGGCTGTGTGTATTTAAAATATATGGTTGTGCCTTTCCAAAAGCTCTTTGCAGCAAAAAAGAACTATCCAGCAATAATTACTGGCTGATGAATATTGAGGCAGGGAACCACGTCTTAGGGCTGGTTAGTTTGTTGACTGTTGAAGAAGTGATGCTGCCACATGAAATGGATGCAAAGGGGGTTTCCAAGTTTCACGTCATAGGTCACCCTACCCAAAAAATAGCAATGCACTGTACCTGAAAGGAGCTGATTGTCAGGCTCAATGTTGTGCACACTACACATAGTACCTGGGAAGAGGTACAACAGCTTTTTTATATTTGTTGAGTCTCATCAGATGTTTTGGTCATGCTTTGTAACAAAGACCAGTGTCATAAGCAAGTCCCCACTCCCAATGAATGGGAATGCACATAGATTCCCCTAATATCCTATAATATCGCAAGTCCGAATGTTGAACCAAAATCTTTGTTAATGTACACAGCTTACTGGAAAAATAAAACCCTCTAGCGATCTCCTAGACTTCAGAAAACATTCAAGTTCACACTCTATCAGACTGTGGTTTAGGCTAGAAGCTATAGAATAGGCTTATTAATAACATATAGACACTAAAACAATACCAAATACTGTGGGTTTACGAAACTTTTAACACATGCCCCTTCCTCAGGTACAACACCACCAATCCTGCAACCTCTCCCCTCCCACCACCCCCCCAACTCAAAATACGGCACTTTTCTCCCTTTATTGATACTAAACCTGCACTTGTAACTTTTTAAGCAGTGGTTAGTGTGATCCGTGGAATCTTTATGTGCCACCTCTGCACATGTTGTTGTGAAACTGTACAGCCAGAAACAGTGAGCTGGGAGAAGGCTCCAGGAAATACCTCAGCTTGGGCGTGGAGCTGTCAATCAGCTCCGAAATCTCAGACACCTTATGGGACCTCTTCCCACTGGAAGAAATGGGTTCCTTGAGTTCACATCTTTTCATTTGTTCCAAGGACAGGGGAATTGAAATAGTGTTGAAGTAAACAAATAAAGCTGTCACTCATACTAGAGTTCAAAGACAACTAACTGAGCTCCCAGCCTGTGCGTTTTGACCCAACTGAGGTGTCAAGCTGATCATCAGCTGCATTAAATAGCTAACACCTATGCAAATCATTATCAGGAATTGCTTCAGGTCAGATCAACAGTAATTGCTTTGCAATTAACAGCCATTAACAAACCATGGCCAGCTAGAGTCATTGTAGTCAAATGTGGCACTGTCATCTATAGACCTGATTGTTCTCAGACTACAATTTATAGCTTGATTTACAGCAGTGGATTCCAGCTCAGTTTGCAAATTTTTAAGTGGCCAGCTACCTATCAAATGGATGTTTTAAAAACACATTTAGGGGTAACTTTCAACTTCAATTGGGGGCAGCCAATGGAAAGATAAGTCAGACAGGGTATATAATGAATACAGGATTTGCCGCCACCAGCCCTGCTAAAGTTGAAAGTTACTCCCATTGACTTCTTGATTTGAGTTGTGATTAAGGCCTTATATGTTGCACCTTAAGAAAGCAGCCAACTTAAATCTATCCAACAGTTCCATTTACCAGGTAAGTGACTTATATATTTATGCCACTATGTTGCCAGGCAACCGATTTCCCATTTAGTGGTGGAGATGTAAACTTCCTGAATAAGTTTACAGCTCTTTCAATATTGACCATGAAAACCAGGAGTATCAGCCTTGGCTCAGTGGTAGCACTCCTGCCTCTTAGTCAGAAGGTCATGGGTTGAACCCCATTCCAGGGATTTAATGACATAATCTAGCTTGGTACTGTAATAATGGGCAGGATATTCCTGTGGGATTTTGGACTCGACGTCAGGACCAAATGGGGGTCCTAAACCTACACTTGCTGGGAGCTATTTTCCCAGAGATGGCCTCCTAATTGGTGACTTCCATGCTCGCCGTCCTGGTAGGCCCCTGAGGCTGCCGGTCCAATCTCCGGGATGGCAGCTCTAGAGCCTTGGCAGCCCCACTGGGAGAGGTGGGCACTGCTAAGGTAGTTCTGAGAATGGGAGGGCACCTCAAAATGGAGGCACTCTCGGAGGCATAATTTTAAACTAAAAATTCAGATGGGAAAAGCAGGCAGGCCCCTTAAAGCAGAGGGGAAATCCTCCCGGTGGAAGCCCTTCCACTAACGTTGGAAGCATTTGGGTCACAGGTGCAGCCTTTGCTGCCAGTGGCCCCTGTTTGGGAGCTGGAGCCTTTGGTTCTGATGGCCCCCCCCAGCCTGCTGCAGGGAGGCTATCACATTCAGCGGGGTGGGGTGGGGGGGTGCGCTCAGCCACCAGCAAAATGCTGGCGAGCCCTCTAAAGTGCTCCCAATTGGGGCCTTGAATATGCAAACTGGCTGCCGGCCTGCGTCCTGGGAAACATCCCCAGAGGTGAGAAATCATCAGGGCGCAGTTCCGATGCATTATTTTCACAGCCCCGCCACCTCCAAGCCCGCCAGCTTGAGGCCGGGAAAATTCAACTCAATGTTTTTTTAAATTCATTCATGGGATGTGGGCATCGCTGGCCAGGCCAGTATTTATTGCCCATCCCTAATTGCCCTTGAGAAGGTGATGGTGAGCTGCCTTCTTGAACCGCTGCAGTCCATATGGGTAGGTACACCCACAGTGCTGTTCAGGAGGGAGTTCCAGGATTTTGACCCAGTGACAGTGAAGGAACGGTGATATAGTTCCAAGTCAGGATGGTGTGTGACTTGAAGGGGAACTTGCATTTGCATTTGCTGCCCTTGTCCTTCTAGTTGGTAGCGGTCGCGGGTTTGGAAGGTACTGTCTAAGGAGCCTTGATGCGTTGCTGCAGTGCATCTTGTAGATGGTACACACTGCTGCCACTGTGCGTCGGTGGTGGAGGGAGTGAACGTTTGTAGATGGGGTGCCAATCAAGTGGGTTGCTTTGTCCTGGATAGTGTCGAGCTTCTTGAGTGTTGTTGGAGCTGCACCCATGCAGGTAAGTGGAGAGTATTCCATCACATTCCTGACTTGTGCCTTGTAGATGGTGGACAGGCTTTGGGGAGTCAAGAGGCGAGTTACTCGCTGCAGGATTCCTAGCCTCTGACCTGCTCTTGTAGCCATGGTATTTATATGGCTACTCCAGTTCAGTTTCTGGTCAATAGTAGCCCCTAGGATGTTGATAGTGGGGGATATGTGAAACTTTTGATGAAGACTTTAAATGAAGGACTCATTTGCCCCCTCAGGTGGATGTAAAATATCCCAGAGCACTCTTTGAGGAAGAACAGGGGAATTCTCACAGTATCCTAACCAATGTTTGTCCTTCAACCAACAATACTAAAACGTCACTATAAAAACAAAATATTTTAAATATTACAAGTATATTAGCATTCCTTGGGTAACTTTTTTTATGGTGCAGTCATTGTTAAAAATCCATACAAAAATACCCTTATTGCATCATGTGCTTTGACATGGAGTCAAACAAACCATGAAGGTCTCTTTATGCTAATATATTTGCAATTTTAAAAACTTCTAATAAATCTGTTCCAGTGAAATGATTCCATATTCAAATCTCTTCTCATAATTGGAGTTTTCCATCTATAGTGTCATTCTGGTGAATCGCTATGGTTTTAACGTCCTTTTTAAAATTTTGATAAAGTGAATAGTAAAGGACTACTTCCTTCAGTTGGGTGTCAATGATGAGGGGTCATTAATTTAAAAGTTTCATTAACAAAGCAATGATAGAGCAGAAACTTCTTCACACAGAGTTATTTGAGCATAAAATGATTTGCTGCAGGGAATAGTTGAGGCACTTTTAAGAAGAGAGTAGATAAATATTTGGAATGGAGAAAGATACGGGAGAGAGAATAGCACAAAGATTGGTTTTGAATTGCCCTAGCAAAGACCTGGTGAAACATAAATGCTTTGCAATAAACTTCTATGTTTGACTAACAGAATACTTTGTACAGGGAAAAGACGAAACATTTGATGTTCTGATTTTAAAAACTGCTGATTTATTTTTAAAAATAAGTTCAGGATTTCCTGGTCAAGGTGAGAGGTAATGATAATTCTACCTCAGATAAATTTAAATCAATTATTTTGAAGCTTGTCTATTTTATAAGTTCCTTGAGACATTACAGCCTACTTCCAACAGGATTGACTGGTTAATGTTCTTATGTGAGAAGCCTGGCTGACTTTCCTGTCTTCAACACAGACACACTGTGGCTTATGGTAATTCCCATTTCACTGCCTTGGATAGATAACTGTAGAACAAACTAACTGCTTTGAAAAGTCTACTTGCTGTTCTGAAGAATTGAGTGTAAACATTCACATTTTCCCACTAAATCTTTAAATATAAAAAGGTATTATGTTCGGATCTCAGTCTGTGGTGAGTTAGTTGATCTCAGCTGGTGTGATGGTGGGGAAGCTCAAGTTGATATTGGTGCTCCTGCATTAAGGAGGAGAAAATATAATTGTTCACACTCCTGGAAAGTGCATGTGTCTAACTATGTGAAGCCTCCTGTGATTCTAAGTTAATTAATTAGCGCTAAACCTACAATTAAAGGTATCCAGTATGAGGAGAAATATCTTCCATGTGATCAGGGTAAACATACCAAAGAGATATTTGCTTACATCAGTAGTTTCTGTGTAGTACCAGAACAGCATTTTTCCACCATGGTTTGTGCAAATACATTCAAAATAGTGTTCACACCTCTTCAGGCACATTACTTAAACCATGCCTACATGACAATTCACTTTTTTTTCTGTCCAATCTTTTCCCTTCCTCCTTTCCTGAAGGTATTGATTCCTGCTAAGGTACAGTTCCACAAGTGCTCGTCACCCAGTAGCTATTTTGCATGCACGATACTCGATAGCAAGGCACACTATTCAATCACAAGGACCATCATAATTGAATATAATCCTGTGCTTACCCAATGTTCATATATTGGAGCACACCAGCACTCATCACTGGATTCTCATTTGGAGTTAAACCATTGTAAGTTCTTCCGTACCCCTTTCATTTCAAAGGTGCTGAATCTAATTGTGGCACTCCTTCTCTGTCCTGTTCACCTGGCACAAACCGAGAATTGAACCTGAGACCTTCATTGTTTGTTTGGCTCCACGCCAAAGCACGTGATGTAGTAAAGGTATTTTTGTATGGATTTTTAAATAGTGACAGAACCATTAAAAAAATGAATTACCTGAGGTGCTAATATATTTTAAAGCAGCGACCAGCAAAAATAATTTACAATCTTTCTGCTGACATGATTGTTTAGGAGCCTGCACTCAAGCAACTGTGTTGTCTGTTTTGCAAAAAAAAAACTGACAGTGAAACAATCCACTTGGGCAGGAGGAAATGTTCAAGTGCCAAAGGTTAGAAATTTATTGTAATTTAATATTATTTAGTTAGCTTTTGATAAGTCCTCCTCTCCTGAGTGGATTAATGATTTATAAAAACAAGATAGCAGCAGCTAAAAGAATTTATTGATAGTGTAATCTCTCAACTGCATATGAGAGAGCTTCAAAGGAACAGGCTATCTCTGGGAAAACGCTATCAAAATCTTTTGTGGAGCTACAAAGTAATCTGGGCTGCAGCAACAGTTCTGTTCCACATTTAGAAACTGATTGCTGTCTAGTCTACTAAAGACAGCTGCAGTCCATGGGTCTAAACTTGCCATGTTTCAGAGCAATTATCACTGTGATTTGGACGACTATCAGTTACTTAAAACCATTTTGTTGCATGGATCATTTGCCAAATTTTTCCCTGCATGCTTTTGAGAAGAAGATAACTTGGGGAAGTTAGCGGTATCTCTGCAAAAACAAAAAGCAATCGGCACAACTGTTGCTAAAACAATAGTTCCAAGTTCCGGCATAGTGGTGAATATGAGTGTCAAATCACACATGCTAATTGATGAACTTCAAAGCAAAAAGGGCGCCCCTCGACATTGATGACTGAAACCAGCACAAACATAGTAGGGGGATGGCGAGAGAGAAGAAAACCTCCAGTAGAACATCTCCAACATGCTGTACGGTTCACAAGGTCATACTCTCAATACAGTAATTTCTCTATTATTGACGCCTGTTGCCATCTTCATGACCACTGGCAAGGGAGGTGAAATGATAGTATTAGATTGCAACTTGCTTTGTAATTTCTCAGCAGTCAGTAAGAACAAAATAAATTGGAATAAAAAGCTGGAAGCACACAGCTGTTCAATCAGCATCCATGGAGAGAACAGACAGTTTACTTACTTAAAATTTCAACAGTTCTCTCCTTGGCTGCTAAATGACCTCCCATGGGTTTTCAGTTTTTTTCTCTTTTTGTTTCAGATTTCCAGCAAAAGCAGCAGTTTGCTACTTACAAACAGGTTTAACCATAGCCAGGATACTCTGGGGTTAGATACTGCCTTACACTTGTCCTATAAATGAGGTTGTTCTTTGGCAGCTGCTAAATAATATTAGTTTTGTTCATAGATCAGAAAGCATGTTTTTATGAATATTTATAGTGAATATAACCCAGATCCCCCTCTTTCTCCTCTGTATTGTTACAACTGCAGCGGGAGTAACACACTGTCAATTCAGTCCCGTCACTCCACAGGTCGCAGCATATTATTAAAGTTTTCCCACCCAACCAGGAAACAGCCCCTGGAATAAAACAGAACAAACCCAGGTATCTTTAGACAGCAACAAATTAACTATTAATTTAAAAAACTAAATCTTAAAACACTATTAAGGTAAACCTATGTCTAAAGACCTTATAACTTCTTATTTTAATCTAACTCCCCATTCTCACACACACACACACTCAAAAATAATAGTTATTAACCAGTTTTAAAATTAGCTGTTTCTTAAGAATAAATAAATAAGTAAATCTTTGTGGGTTACGTTCCTGATGGTTAAGGTATTCTAATGTGAAAATAATAAAATGCTACTCCAAGTCTTCACTTGGATTTGATAAAGCAGTCTCTTTTTGATAGGCATTCAAACTCTTTGGCTGCAGCAGGCATCAACAGTTCCTTCAGCAATACCAAATAGTCTCTTAAAAGGGTTATTTGCTCTTTAGGCAATTAATTTGGCCTGTAGCTCCTTATAGAATTTCTGCTGAGAGAGAATGGACAGCTCTTTTCTCTTCAGTATGCTTCACTGGTGAGTCTGGTTCAGACCAGTTTTTGCCAGTTTTACACACAGTCAAATTAAAACATTATACCATGTAATCTCTCTCTCCTGCTGTTGCTTAGGTAACAAAATGCAGCTGTGGCACACTGTGCCCCAGAATATCCAAAACTTCTTTCCCTGTCTTAGAGGCACACTGTTTTAATCCAAGGAGAAAAATAATTACAGTTCTGTGAGAGTATGCTGTCCTTTGGCGACCTCATTGGTAATTGTTTGGGAACTAGAAGACAGAGGGTAAGGATAAAAGGAATGTTCTCTGATTGATAAGGTGTGACAAGTGGTGTTCCCCAGATATCTGTACTGGGGCGTCAGATTTTAACCATATACATTAATGACTTGGATGAAGGAATAGGGAGTGATACATCCAAGTTTGTAGCTGACACTCAGGACGTGCAGTATGTTGTGTGGATGAGAGCTAAAAGTTACAAAAGGACATAAACTAAGTGAATGAACAACACTATGGGACTTGGAGTTCAATGTGGCGATGTGCAAAGTCATCCACTTTGGATCTTCGAAAGACAAATTAGAACATTTTCTTAATGGTGAGACATTAAGAGCTGTAGAAGAGGGAAGGGATTTAGGTGTCAATGTACACACCATTAAAAGCTAGTGAACAGGTATACAAAGTAGTCAAAAAAAAACAACTTGATGTTAATCTGGAGTACTGCATTTAGTTTTGCAGATGGAATCTCAGGAAAGATATATTGGTCTTGGTTAGGGGTACAGCGTATATTCATCAGAATCATACCAGAGCTTGAAAGGGTTAAATTATGAGACCGGGTTGCATAAACTTGGCTTCTATTCCCTGAGTTTACAAGATTGCAGGATAACCTAATTGAGGTGTTTAAAATGATAAATGGATTCAAAAGTATAGAGGCAGACAAACAATTTTTGTGGTGGGCATAATCTTAAAATTTGAGCTAAACAGGTGTGAAATCAAGAAGCTATGTTTCAAGCAAAAGTTAGTGGAAATCTGGAACTCCCTTGTCCAAAAGGCTGTGGATTCTGGGTCAAATGGAAATTCTTAAGGTGGAAATCAATAGATTTCTTTTGGCTAAGGGTATTGCGGAACATGGAGCAACAGCGGGATGTTTCTTGCCCCATATCTTCAGATGCACATGGGAACAGGAATGGGCCATTTAGCCCCTCGAGCCTGCACTGCTGAGGGAATACAAAACAAGTTTATGACACCTGACCATTATATCCTTCTTGAGTTTCCTCAGGTTGTGTAGCTATCCAAACTGGTGCCACTTCAGTTCACATATTTTCTGTTGCACACCAGAATTTTTATAATTGTTTCAATCACACTGGCAATGATGTGTACCTCAAAATGATAACTTCAGATAATAAAGTAGCACCAGCATATTTATCATCTTGCTGCTGATAAACTTGTACATTTTCTTAAGCCAATTGTAAAAGCTGGATCCATGTTTTTCCACCAATCCTGGAGTCTTTAGAAAAGAGAAAGCAGATTTGAAATCAATGACTTCTGTCTGATGCAGAGGAAGACAAGATAAGTGGCTTAAAGTCTTGTGTCTGTTTCAGCTCTGTGAACTCTTGTTCCTCTGTTTATAAACGCTGTTGTACTGGACCCAGCTGCTGATATCAGAGTTTGTTTACTGGTAACATTCCGTATAAGCCAACTGATTTTGTGCTGCTTATTCATCTTTATTTCTGATACACCACAGTGCACTTATTTGACACATCACTATCTTTAGCAGAACTGCATCTGCAGCTCTATTAAGCTGTACAGAGCCATGTGTGTTATCTATTTTCCCAACTATGATATTGCAACATAACTTTGTTGATGAGAAATATGGCATCAACTGTGCCATTATGAGTGGATGTGATAAATACATCAGTATAATGTGGCTGATAGAAACCCGTGTGTGTTGTCATGCAGGCCAAGAATGGGGCACATTAATTTCGCCACATGAACATTGATTTTTAAACTGTTACTGGAGTAAAGAAAGAGCTTGCTTTTTTAAAAAAAACAGACCCTTGACTGGAAAAACATTTGCATATTTACAGACAGTGCTTAAAAGGGACAAAAGACCATGCCCTGACACATTCAATCCACAATGGACTTTTGATTACCAGACGTAGAGGGTGGAGGAGCTTGCATTCCAGGTTGATTGCTAAGATGGCCAAATACACAAACAGGTGTGGTCAGACCAGTTTAGTCTCATGACTAACTGGCTGTTGGAAGTTTTTTTTGAACTTGCTATAGAGAATTTGAATTCGTAAAGCTGCTTGCTCCTGGACTGAAAAGCCCTCTCGTGGCTGGCTTGCCGCAGCCTCTCCTGTCTGCTCTCATCTCTCTCACCAACTTCGGAATCCATTGAAGACATATGAACCCTGAGAGAGAAAAGTCTCCCACAGTGAACAAGGTTTCAGAAGAATACGGGGCCCCAATGAAAAGCAAGATCTTCCTACAAGCAAGGATTACAGTGAGCTCGAAGCACAGTATCAAAAACTCCTCTGAGATTGCCTCAAACCTCTCCACTACTTTTCTTCTGCTCTTTTCTGTCTCTATTTGAGCGTGTGTATCGCGTGTGCTTGCTAGCATAGGCGCAGTGTGTATCCGTAGGCGTTAACTGAATTAGAGTTTAAGTTTTAATAAATTTCACCTTTTTTCTTTAAACCTAAGAAAGCCTGCTTGTGCTCATTTCTTTGCCTTATAATTGAAAAGCAGTGAACAAGGATTGACCAAGGGGGAGCTGACTCCCACGACTTGTGGTCAATATCACAGGACTTCATGCCGCGTTTGCAGACATCTTTAAAGCGGAGACATGGACGGCCAGTGGGTCTGATACCAGTGACGAGCTCACTGTACAATGTGTCCTTGGGGGTCCTGCCATCTTCCAGGTGGCTCACATGGCCAAGCCATCTCAAGCGCCGCTGGCTCAGTAGGGTGTATATGCTGGGGAGACTGGCCGCCTCGAGGACTTCTGCGTTGGAGATACGGTCCTGCCACCTGATGACAAAGATTCTCCGGAGGCATCGAAGATGGAATGAGTTGAGACGTCGTTCTTGGCTGACATACATTGTCCAGGCCTCGCTGCCGTAGAGCAAGGTCCTGTTCCATGATGTTCGTTTTCTTGAGGCTGATGGTTAGGCCAAATTCATTGCAGGCAGCTGCAATCCTGTTGATGAGTCTCTGCAGACACTCTTCTGTGTGGGATGTTGTTGCTGCATTGTCAGCAAAAAGGAGTTCCCTGATGAGGACCTTCCGTACTTTGGTCTTCGCTCTAAGACGGGCAAGGTTGAACAACCTGCCATCTGATCTTGTGTGGAGGAAAATTCCTCCTTCTGAAGACTTGAACGCATGTGAGAGCAGCAGTGAGAAGAAGATCCCAAACAGTGTAGGTATGAGAACACAGCCCTGTTTCACGCTACTCAGGATAGGAAAGGGGTCTGATGAAGCGCCGCTATGCTGAATTGTGCCTTTCATATTGTCATGGAATGAGGTGATGATACTTAGTAGCTTTGGTGGACATCCAATCTTTTCTAGTAGTCTGAAGAGACCACGTCTGTTGACGAGGTCAAAGGCTTTGGTGAGATCTATGAAAGCAACGTGGAGGGACATCTGTTGTTCGGGGCATTTCTACTGTAGCTGGCGATGGGAGAACAGCATGTCAATGGTGGATCTCTCTGCTCGAAAGCCGCACTGTGCCTCAGGGTAGACATGCTCAGCCAGCTTCTGGAGTCTGTATAAAATGACTCGAGCGAAGACTTTCCACACTATGCTGAGCAGGGAGATTCCACCTATGCAGTCGTAGTCAGCTGGCCTCCGACACTGGAAACATCTGGGGAATGTATGATGGCATCAAGAGAGCTTTTGGGCCAACCATCAAGAACATCGCCCCCCTAAAGTCTAAATCGGGACACGATCACTGACCAACGTAAGCAAATGGACCGCTGGGTGGAGCACTACCTAGAACTGTACTCCAAGGAAAATGTTGTCACTGATTCCGCCCTCAATGCAGCCCAGTCTCTGCCAGTCATGGATGAGCTGGACGAACAGCCAACAAAATTGGAATTCAGTGATGCCATTGGTTCTCTAGCCAGTGGAAAAGCCCCTGGAAAGGACGACATTACCCCTGAAATAATCAAGGGTGCCAAGCCTGCTATACTCTCAGCACTCCATGAACCGCTTTGCCTGTGCTGGGATGAGGGAGCAGTACCACAGGACAAGCGCGATGCTAATATCATAAGAACAAGGGTGACCGCTGTGACTGCAACAACTACCATGGAATCTCCCTGCTCACGTTGGTTAGACAATTTAATAACAACTAACATGAATAGAACATAATCAAACAAGTAACTGCATACAGATAGAATAGGGGTTATAAAGTTAGAATTACAGTGGATGATACAGACTCTAGATTTATGCTTAACTGCTTTAAGTACAAAGGGAACCTTCACTGCAACTTCAGGCACTGCCGTTTCCCCATTCCCAACTGCCCTGAGCTACTCCTTAGGCATACTAGTTTGTTAACCGTGACATTTAACGTTCCATGCGCCCGATTGCAATTGGCATTTCTCGAGTTCTTAGAGAACAGGCCTTGTTGGGTCCTCCAGTCAACCGAGTTGGTTCCTTCTGTGATCGTGGTTGCCAGACATATCAGCAATACCACAGTTTTCATGGTCCTGTAAAGAGGCAACATAGCGGATGCCGGTCGTCACCGGTTATCCTTATTATTATTTGCGTTTCCATACCCGTTGTGTCCAGTGTTTCCACAGGCCTTTCCCTTCCACATCCATATGTACAAGTGTTGCTGGTCATCGGAACCTCATAAAGTCCTTGCCAGCAAGATGATAAGCTTGGTTTTGCAAGTAGGACCCTAACAATCACTTGATCCCCTACTCCTGGCAATTTTTCCTTGTCCTTTAGAATAACTTTCAAGTTCTGATCTTCCCGACTTAACCACATTTGAATTGCGTCTTCTCTAACTTGCTGCAAAAGTTTGAGAGGCTAAAACTGGGTTTCTGCCGGACTTCTACAAGACTCCGGACTGATCTTTATATTTGGAAAACAAACTGGAGCTTCATCCCCAGTTGCCAGTATGTCTTAGTTTTAAAACTGCACTGAAAATCGCAAATTCAAGCACACAAACATCATGCGCCCAAATAAAATAAATAAATCCACACGCACCCACAGATAGAAAAGAGTAGCACATGCGTTTAAAGGAAGGGAAACAGAAAGAAATCAATTACGTCAATGATCTCAATTCGCCTTTCTTCAAATGTCTTGCACCAAAGATAATTAGAAACTAAAGGAAAAAGATAAACTCTTACAAAACAAACTCCAAGAGGTTACACAGCAGTCTTTCACAGTCATTCTTTGACGAGTATTCTGAACTAGCTGATATGCATCACCATTTCTGAGATCCATCGCCCTAGTTACCCAAGTCTTCATTTCATCCCAGGTATGGAGCCATTCTCCCTTCCTCTGGTAGGCCTGAGTAAATCCCTGAGCTTAATGTATGGTCTATTCTGGTCTCGCATGCTGACTGCAAAACCCGATAGGCAGCCTTAACATCGTCTCGCTCCTGCTCGGCTTCCCTACACCTCTACTGCAACAATCTCTCGTCCACCTCCCTCTTTTCCCTTTCCCTTGATGTATCTGCACAATATGCCTTCAGGAACTCCATTGTCCCAGCCCTCCAACCTGTCTCTTAATTGACTCTTTGTCCTGTCAACTATGGTTCACCTATCTTCCTTCTCTTTCCTTAATTTACTCAATTCTAACCCCAACTGTCTACACTTTTCCTCCTGGTGTTCACACTTAGCCTGATACTCCAACAGCCAGACTGCTTTCATTTGTCTGTCTTTACATATTGTTACAATCAGGTGAGAAAGGTGTTTAGGGGTCTTTTGCTGTCTTCAACTGGTCTTATTGTAACAGGGTTTAATTGTAAACACACTGTTTTGAGCTCTCCCTTTGTGAATCCTTGTTCACAGCTTTCCAATTATAAGGCAAAGAAATGAGCATAAACAAGCTTTCTTCACTTTAAAGAAGAAAAGTGAAATTTATTAAACCTTAAACTTAAACTCGAATACAGTTAAAGCCTATGGATATATGACATGCACACGCAATACACACATGCAGATAGGGACAGAAAAGAGGAGAGGAAAATACAAGGTGAAAGGTTTGACAAGTCTAAAGGGGGTTTCTGGTTACTGTTTCTGTGGTTCCAGCTCGCAGTAATGATTGTAGGCAGCTCTTACTTTCCGTTCAACGTAGGAGACTTTTCTCTCTTTGAGGTTCACATGTCTTCAATGGTTTCCGAAGCTGGTGAGAGTGAAATGATAGCAGACAGGAGAGAGATGTTCTCAAACCAGGAGTCAGGAGCATTCTGATCACAAATTCCTTGTTGGAAGTTCAAATTCAAAAACTCCAACAGTCAGTCAGTCATGTGCCCAAAACTGGTTGACCACTTTTCTGTGTATTCAGCCATCTTAGTAATTAACCTGGAATGCTTCAACGTCTGGTAATCAAAAATCCATTGTTGGTTGAATGTGTCAGGGCATGGTCCTTTGTACCCTTGTTCCAACACTGTCTCTTACTATGCAAATGTTTTTCCAGTCAGGGGCTTGCAATTTTAAGTTTTAATGTTCATGTGGCAAAATAATGTGTGCCTCAGTCTTGGCCGGTGGGGGGCTTGCCTGACAATATGGACCCCTGCATCTACTGCTGTGCCTTACTGACAGGGTCATCCGAAATTTGTACAATCCGGACCCACCCTATAAATTTCCCTACAACCAAACAAAGCAAGTTAGGAAGCAATGCTTCCTAATAACTTAAACACTCATTTTTATTGTAGCTTCTTCTAGCTTTTTCTTTTAACTTACACCAATTTAAAACAACTTCACTCAGAGACGCTTCACACAAATTCACATTTACCGTTCAACAACTTCCGAACACACACAGAGACCGAACAGCAACATAGACTTACTTACACACACACACACACACAGACACACGCAAGTTGTCCTTTTTTTGTCCTTTCAGCAGTATTCTAGACTACTGTGGTACTTCAAATGTATTTTCTACCAATCATTTTCTGAAACTTGTTTTTATCTTTGAACTTGTTTCTGGACTCGCTGTTAATTAGTTTCTGCTTTTGGGAATGTTTGAGGAGTCGCCGGCAGAGTCCCTTATAAGAATTGATCCTTATGGCCTTATCATTCAGACCTTGCTTTTGATCCTTCTACTATGCTCTTTGTGCTTCGGGGGGGGGGCGGTGGGGTCATTAGATTTTCACCCACTTTTTTTCATTTTACTGATCAAATTTTCACATTCAACTGCTATAAACCTGCTAAGGAACACCATCTGGTCCCCAATCTAGGTCCTCTGCATTATTGGTCATTCTATCAGAGTGTGTCTGCCCGAGCGGTAAATCCTCTGCGCAGCTTGACCTCGTGTGGAAGTCTGCCTTGCAGTCTCTCTCACTGCGGTCTCCTGCGCGGTAATAGCCTTTGGGATACCTCGAAATCCCCTGTGTGTCTTCACCTACTATGCGGCTCTGCGCTGCGGCTTTCTCAGCGTAGCTTTCTGCCCGGTCCTCTTAACTTGTGACCTATGACCCTGGTACGTGCTTTGATTGCTCGGCACTCAAGTCTCCAGGTGTTGGTTCTTTGATACCCACTTAAAGTACCAGTCTCACGACTGTGAGGTAGACCTTTCCTAACTATGGGTGGTAAAATAAAAGGTACTCATCCCTTGATTGATCTTCTCACTGTCGCGGTCGATGTGGTGTATCCTGCTGACTACGCTAAATGTAAGGGGTAAGGGCTTGCCTCGGTACCCAAAAACACCTCGAGAGCTGGATGTCTTGTTCAAACGAGTGATCTTTAGTACAAGCATGCAAGGAGTAGTCCTACTCTCACGAATGATTGTAGGCATTCGACTATTACAATGTCTGAACAGTCATTTTATACAGTTTACAGGAGGTTTATTTGCTAAGTTGTTTCGTTAATTACCTCATCTCCCTAATCTCATCCTGCCTTGGTTATATTATTCACCTCGTCAACCTTTTGATTAGGTTATTCATGTGATTTGAGTGTCTTCCTCCTGATCTCATTACCTTTTGATTAGATTATTCATACGATTCGGGTGTCTCTCTCTTGGCCTCGTTACCTTCTGATTAGATATTCATATATTTCGGGTGTCTAGCAGGCAAGCTTTCTCAAGTTTCAGGAACCTAAGTTACGACAAGTATCCCATGGTTCCCGATGCCAGTCTCCCCTACAAAGGACATGATGGAAGCGTTGAATAGGTTTTTTGTGTCAGTCTTCACTGTAGAAGACACAAAAAATTCCAAAAATAATTGAAAAACAAGAGGTAAAAGGGAGGGAAGAACTTACAACAATCGCAATCACCAGAGAAAAGATACTGGGAAAACTATTAGAGCTAAAGGCTGGCAAGTCCCCAGGACCTGATGGCCTGCATCCTAGGATCTTAAAAGAAGTGGCTGCATTGATAGTTGATGCATTAGTTGTGATCTTCCAAAATTCCCTAGATTCTGGAAGGGTCCCAGTGGATTGGAAAATAGCTAATGTAACACTTCTATTCAAAAAAGGAGGGAGATAGAAAGCATGAAACTTTAGGCCAGTTAGCTTAACATTTGTCAGAGGGAAATGCTAGAATTCATTATTAAGGAGGTTATAGCAGGACATTTAGAAAATCATAATGCAATCAGGCAGAGTCAACATGGTTTTGTGAAAGCGAAATAGTGTTTGACTAATTTATTAGAGTTCTTTGATGAAGTAGCAAGCAAGGTGGACAAAGGGGAACCTGTAGATGTAGTGTACTTAGTTTTTCAAAAGGCATTCGATAAGGTGCCACATCAAGGGTTACTACACAAAATAAAAGTTCATGGTGCAGGGGATAACGTATTAGCATGAATAGAGGATTGGTTAGCTAACAGGAAGCACAGAGTATGGATAAATGGGTCACTTTTGGGTTTGCAGGATATGACTAGTGGAGTGCCAGAGGGATCAGTGCTGGGGCCTCAACTATTTACAATCTACATCAATAACTTGGATAAAGGGACTCAATGTATGGTAGCTAAATTTGCAGATGACACAAAGATAGGAAGATACGTTGTTAAGAGGATGTAAAGAGTCTACAAAAGGATATAGATAGGTTAAGTGAGTGGGCAAACGTTTGGCAGATAGATTATAATGTGGGACAATGTGAATTTGTCCACTTTGGTAGGAAGAATAGAAAAGTATAATTTATTTAAATGGAGAGAAACTGCAGAACTCTGTAGTACAGAGGGATCTGGGTGTCCTGGTACATGAATCAAATAAAATTAGTATACAGGTATCGCAAGTGATGAGGAAGGCAAATGGAATATTGTCATTTATTGCAACGGGAATAGAATATCAAAGTAGGGAAGTCTTGCTACAGCTGCACAGGACCTTAGTGAAACCACATCTGGAATACTGTGTACAGTTTTTAGAATTAGAATTAGAATTAGAACATTACAGCGCAGTACAGGCCTTTCGGCCCTCGATGTTGCGCCGACCTGTGAAACCATCTGACCTACACTATTCCATTTTCATCCATATGTCTATCCAATGACCACTTAAATGCCCTTAAAGTTGGTGAGTCTACTACTGCTGCAGGCAGGGCGTTCCACGCCCCTACTACTCTCTGAGTAAAGAAACTACCTCTGACATCTGTCCTATATCTATCACCCCTCAACTTAAAGCTATGTCCCCTCGTGTTTGCCATCACCATCCGAGGAAAAAGACTCTCACTATCCACCCTATCTAACCCTCTGATTATTTTATATGTCTCTATTAAGTCACCTCTCCTCCTCCCCAACGAAAACAACCTCAAGTCCCTCAGCCTTTCCTCGTAAGACCTTCCCTCCATACCAGGCAACATCCTAGTAAATCTCCTCTGCACCCTTTCCATAGCTTCACCATCCTTCCTATAATGCGGTGACCAGAACTGCACGCAATACTCCAGGTGCGGTCTCACCAGAGTTTTGTACAGCTGCAGCATGACCTCGTGGCTCCGAAACGCGATCCCCCTACTAATAAAAGCTATTACACCATATGCCTTCTTAACAGCCCTATTAACCTGGGTAGCAACCTTCAGGGATTTATGCACCTGGACACCAAGATCTCTCTGTTCATCTACACTACCAAGTTTTGATCTCCTTAAATAAGAACAGATAAAATTGCATTAGAAACAGTTCAGAGAAGCTTCACTTACTGATTCCTGGGATGAAGGGATTATCTTATAAGGAAAGGTTGAGCAGATTGGGCCTATATCCATTGGAGTTTAAAAGAATGAGAGGTGATTTTATTGAAACATATCAGATCCTTAAGGGACTGGACAGGGTGGATGCTGGGAGGATGTTTCTACTAATGGACGAGACCAGAACTAGGGGATACAGTTTAAAAATAAGGTGTCTCTTATTTAAGACGAAGATGAGAAAAATTTTTTCACAGAGGGTCGTTGGTTTATGAAATTTGCTTCCTCAGCAAGCAGTAGAGGCTGGGTCATTGAAAATATTCAAGGCTGAGTTAGATAAATTCTTGATAGACAAGGGAGTGGAGTGTAATGGGGGGCAGACAGGAAAGTGGAGTTGAGGCCACATTCAGATCAGCCATGATCTTATCAAAAGGCAGAGCAGGCTTGAGGGGCCGAATGGCCTACTCCTGCTTCTAATTCATATGTTTGTATGTCCAGTGGCCTTTTTAAACACCACTGCACAGCTGCCATTCTGCGATGGCCCCAGCTGTGGCCACAGGCAGCCTGGTGAAGGGGCTCCGTCTCCATGAGGACTGCCTGACAGCTGTGTCCTCTTCCTATTTTCATATTTTTAAAACGCATTCAGAGGGCGCCTCAAGATGGAGACAGCCTCTCTCTCTTACATACATTGGCATCTCTCACCGCTGATACTGGGGCTGCCTGTGTGTCATTGCTGGCGGGCCTTCCATTGGTCCTCTGTCCTCGGGAGCCCACCTGCCATCCTTAGTTGGATGGTGTGTGCGTCCTCTGGCCACTAATTGGCTTGGCACTGAAAAACTGTATCAGATGTCTAACTTACGATGTGGTCAGGGGCTAGAAGTTCCCCAACATGGGGTTCCCAATTTCAGAAGGAAAATCCAACCCATGGTGTCTGCACATGGAAGAAAGGAATGTTATGGTCAGCCTGGGCTTGCCTATGCTATAACAGCCTGTTTAAGAGAAACCCATCTGGCCAAAGATGATGCTTCCTCTGGGTTTCCAGATCTGAATCTCAATTGGGGGAAGAAAAGAACTCACAGTTACAATGCTTTCAATTAAAACTTAGATTTTTACTAATATGCCTGGCATGCCTAATATGACTGGGCGGTGCAGTGGTTAGCACCGCAGCCTCACAGCTCCAGCGACCCGGGTTCAATTCTGGGTACTGCCTGTGTGGACCATCAACCACCCATTTATACTAATCCTACACTAATCCCATATTCCTACCACATCCCCACCTGTCCCTATATTTTCCCTACCACCTACCTATACTAGGGGCAATTTCTAATGGCCAATTTACCTATCAACCTGCAAGTCTTTGGCATGTGGGAGGAAACCGGAGCACCCGGAGGAAACCCACGCAGACACAGGGAGAACTTGCAAACTCCACACAGGCAGTACCTGGAATTGAACCCGGGTCGCTGGAGCTGTGAGGCTGCGGTGCTAACCACTGCGCCACTGTGCCGCCCTATGTCAGCAGTTTATCACCTGTGGCTCTGTGGTGCTCTTGCCTCTCAACTCAGGTTATGGATTGTAAGTTCAAATCCCACTTCAGAGACTTGAGCACAAAAATCTAGGATGACACTCCAGTGTAATGCTGAGGGACTGCTGCACTGTCAGAGATACCATTTTTCAGATGAGACATTAAATCGAGGCCCCATCTGCCCTTTCAGGTGGATGTTAAAGATCCCATGGCATTATTTGGAAGAAGAGCAAAAGGTTTTATACTCGCTGTTCTGGCAAATATTTATCTCTCAACCAACATCACTAAAAACAGATTATCTGGCCATTATCACATTGTTGTGTGCAATCTGCCTGCTGCATTTTCTACATTACAATATGGTGGCTACACTTCAAAAATGGCTGTAAAGGATTTCGGGACACAGTGAAAGGTGCAATATAAATGCAAGTCTTTCTTTTCTTGCCATTGGAACACTATGATATATCTTTCCTCTCTGTCTAACTCCTTGGCTGATGAGATTTTTTTTCTCTTTCTCTATGCATGTGAGTAATTGTTTTCTCTTAAATAACACAGGAACTTATTGATGTGGAAATGCTATTTTCACCTTAATTTTTTCAGTTGAATCTACCTCAATCTTGGCAGTGATGATTTGGTCAGCAGATGTCTCTGTCCTGGATAAAGACAGCTTTTCTGCACTTACATTGGTGTAACTGGCCAGAAGACTATTTTTTTGAAGCTCTTTCTCCATTGTTTTGTGCACCTACCCCTAATATAGAAACTCTCATCTTGAGTGCGACTGATTCATTCCAAGGCCAGCGTTAGTGGACCTATTGCTAGCCAAATAGAGAGTTCCACTATGATTAGAAAAATGTATTTTCAGGCATTGCCCAGAACACACAAAAACAGTGATCTGAATACTAATAGCATGGCTGTGTGAAAATCTTAAGGAAGATAAATAACTGCAGATGCTAACAGAATCTAATGACTTAATTTTTTAAGCTGTATATCAGATGCTGAACCAAGGTTTGCGTGAATAGCTCCTGTATGGATCCTTTTGTTCAATAGATGATGTTGGCCCCTGCAGAACACAACAGTTTCTCAACGCATGACATTTTCATGAATTATGCTCAATAAGAACAGACTTAATGCATTCAAGGACAGGAGAATAAAGGATTTTACATCAAAACATTTCTGTGTATGGTAGATAGAATGTGTTCAAATGACGGAACTGAAGAGGTTGAGTGTGCTTCCCTCATTAAAACAGTGGAAGTCTTCATTACTCAAATAAAATGTACTGGAATTTTAAGTCATTTTGATTCACTAACTGAGTGGTTTTGTACTCAGTTATTTCTATTAAGAGTTTTACTCAGCCATGCTATTAGTATTCAGATCACTCTTGGTTTTTTAAGCAATGCCTGAAAATACATTTTTCTAATCATGGTGAAACTCTTCCACTTGGCCAGCCATCGGTTCACTAACCCTGGCCTTGGAATGAATCAGTTGCTCTCAAGATGAGGGTTCACATATACTTTAGTTGCTTTGCGTACAACTTGAGATTTATGAGGAATCCAACTGTGCAAGAATCTTTCAGGTTTTCCTCAGGTCACATTGCTGGTTGAAGGGAGAATTCTGTTCCGAAGCAATGGTCCAGTTGTCTGTTCAGAGTAAAATTAAGAGAGTCAATGGGCTGGATTTTAAGAGCCTGCTTTCGCTTCCGGCGGCAAGCTCAAAAAATGGCGGTTTCATGTGTGGAACGCACGCAGAACAGCCGCTGTGATCTCCAGCGCGGCGACTTATTTAAATAGCCAGTGTGGCCCGCAACCCCCCTCCCCCCAAATCATGTGGAGGGGGCGGGCTGTTCGTTCCCGGCAATGGCGTCAGCAGCCTGTGCACAGGGGCTGGCGCCGTTTTCAAAGGGCAGCCAGGCCTGCTGGCAAATTTGAATTTTTAAAGTGAACCCTCCCAAAATTCACAAAATAAAATTGTAACGCCCCTTTCCAACCCCCCAGTAAAAATTACAGTAAGCATTTGCCCTTCCCCTCCCCCCAGAAAACACTTACCTTTGAATTCTGACTTCCTCCCCCACCAACAGACTGCACAAAGTTGAAAGTTCACCCTTTCCCACCATCCCCTACACTGATGATACTTATTTGACCCCATCCCTCACCCCACACTGAAAATATTAATTCCCCTCCCCACCAGTGTCACTCCGGCTTTCCCCAGACGGGGAAAATGAAGGGCAGGAGTGCTGGCCGGCACGCTGAAGATTGCGGCGGGACCGGAAGGTTGCTGTTAAGTATATTTAAATTAATTTGTTTTAATGATTTAACTATGGAAATTAAGGTTGCATCGCCCAGCGACGCGGGGGTGGGGGCTGCCATGGAGCCTCACCGCCACCAGGAGGATCGGGCCGGGCCCTCCTGGCGTCAGCCTCCAAGACGGGCCTCTGCCAGAACAATCTTTCGGCTCCCCCCACCACAGAGCCCGATGTCGTGGACTTGGTAAACTTCAGCCTAAATATTCCAGAAGGAAAACCATATGAACATTCTGGAGGGACGATTTGGCAATGATTGCACTGGGGTAACATCACTCTAGTGCGTGCTTCAGGTTTCTTAGCATAGACTCTGTTTTGTGCTTTGGGTTGACAGTTAACACACCTTATTCAGTAATTATTTGAAAAATCAATCCACTTCAATTTTCAAACGGGGATCAATTTCCCTAAGGATTTTTGGGAAAGTGATAGCTGTGTGCATGTTCATGCATCATTGAGGTAGTTCCTCTGTCATTAATCATGTTGAAATCCCATTATTTTTGGAATGGACTCCACAGGTATCATTAATATGGACTGCTTTATGGCTGAATGAATGAAACTATTTGATTAATTAGTAAAATGCATGCACCTTTTAAAATTTCTTGTAGTTCTACTCATCCTGGTGGAAGTACGGTTGCACATTCTGTATTTTAACTGCTCTGAATAAAACAACACATTCCCAACTGCTATGTCTCTCCTTGGAACAAATGTAAACAAATTGCTCTGGGCAGGATTTTCCCACAGGCTTCAGGACCCCGATGCGGTACCAACTGGGAGTCCCTAGCCCACAGTTGCTGGGAGCCAGACTGGCGGAGCTATTTTCCTGGAGGTGGCCTCCTAATTGGACGCCTCTGCGCTGGCTGTCCAATTAAGAATGGCGAGCGGGCTCCTGAGTTTGGAGGGCCAATAGAAGACCAACCAGCACTGAAGAATCGGCAGCCCCACTGTTAGAGGTGGGCTCTGAAGTATGTAGGGAGGCATGAGGGTGTCTCCATTCCCGGTTGCTGGCCACAAATGGGGGATATATGAAGGGCCAAAAGGGTTAGGGCTGTTAGAGATGAGGGGGAAAGACTGCCACAGTAACGGGTACTGCTGCAGTTGTGGCCATTTATCAACACAGCACCTTCCGCATTGAATGGAACCTCTGGCTCTGATGTCCCCCCGCACCTCCACTCAGACTGCCGCAGGGAGGTTGCTTCCATTAAGCTGGTGTCCTCCATATGCGGCGTGGGGCTGCTCTGCCACCAGCAAAATGCTGGTGAGCCCTCTCGATTGCACCTAATTAGGGTCTTATGCAAATTGGCTGCCTGCCTCCATGATGCAGGCAACCCATCCCTTTCCCAGGCTGCCCCTGGGAACCTTCCACAGTGGCCGTCCCAACGCGATTCCTCACTACTTTCTTTGCCCCCCCTCCCCAACCCCTGCCTCCAAGCTCGCCATCATGGGACATGGGAAAATTTAGCCCTCTATCTCTGGTTCTAGAGCAATTGTAAGATTCACACAACCTATCGCTGCAAATCCTACTGATGTAACAGCCTCACGGGATACTTTCATAATATTCATAAATTAGAGATTTTTGTTCCTGGATATGTCTCTGTTGGAGAATTAGGAAACTTTGTACAGTACAGGATGAACAGAAATTTCCTCCAATGAAATATTGGGAAGACTGTTTCGGTCCCCGCTCAAAACTCCAGTCCCTAGATACCAACGTTACCCCTCTCCCTGGCAAGAGTCTGAGATTAAGCTAGTCTGCTTGCAACCTTGGTGTCACATTTGACCCTGAGATGAGCTTCTGGCCTCATATTCATGTCATCACTAAGACCTCCCTAAAATCACCTGACTTTGCCTGTCTCAGCTCATCTGCTCATGAAACCTTCATTCATGCCTTTGTTACCTCCAGACCTGACTATCCAATGCACTCCTGGCTGGTCTCCCACATTCCACTCTCCATAAACTTGAGATCATCCAAAACTCTGCTGCCTGTGTCTTAACTTGCACCAAGTCCCATTCCCCTATCACTCCTGTGCTCACTGAGCTACATTGGCTCCAGGTCAAGAAATGTCTTGATTTAAAAATTCTCATCCTTATTTTCAAATCCCTCCATGGCCTCATCCCTCCCTATCTATGCAATTTTCTACAGCCCCAAACCCTCCAAGATATCTGCGCTCCTCTAATTCTGGGCTCTGGTGCATCCCTGATTTTAATCACTCCATCAGTGGTGGCCGTACTTGCAGTTGCCTCGGCCCCAAGCTTTGGAATACCCTCCCTACACCTTACTTTCCTCCTTTAAGACACCCCTTAAAACCTACCTGTTTGACTAATCTTTTGGCCATCTGACCTGATACCTCTTTTTGCGTCTTGGTGTCATGTTTTGTTTTACAATGCACCTGTGATGGACCCTAGGATGATTTATTATGTTAAAGGTGCTGTATAGATGTAAGCTATTGTTGTTGGAATCAGTGGAAGAATTGCTTCATGTAGTAAGAGTGTAAATTCATTTAAAAAGGATGTGTTTACAATTTCACTAACATTGTGGCCAGAACGATTCTTTGTCTGTGTGGCTTTAGACTTCACCAGTATTTTGATGAAGGAGAAATGACTTCTGTAAGTATTTCTTGAGGAAATACACAAAGGCGTTTTTCTCTAAAAACTGATCTGCTCAAAAGCACTGATTTCTTCAAATTTCTAAGTAAAATTGGCAGTTTTGAATGACATTTTTGATGAAGCATTGATATATTTGCAAACTCTAAGTAAAGAAATGATAATATGTCTGAAAAAAAATCAGAAACTTAAAGCAATTCTTCAAAAATAGAAACCAAGGATTAAAAGGTTGATAGTCATCAGGCTTACATTTTGTTGAAGTTCACATTCACATTAAGTAATATAAACAGACTATTAAATAGTAACAGCTTTCCAGATATTTTACTTCTTTTCATCCTCTTGATATGATCTCCCTCCAGCCCACAACCATCTTTGGTGTAGCTGTTAGTGCCTTTCACATACTCTGAAACATTGTGATATCTCTTTCACCATTAAAACAGGACAGTGGAATAACAAACAGGCATTCTGCAGATATTCCCAATTTCTGTCCAACAAAGGAATGCTAACTTTTGCAGAAATAATAATTCAAACAAAGAATGTGTTGAAATGTGTGAGAATGTCTGTTTGTGGAGCCTGTGTGCAAAGAATGTTCAGTGATTGTCTGATTGCTATGGAATTGTGAGATATTGTCCATACAGATGGTAGAAGATATGGGGCAATTTATTTATACCTTAAATTGTTTTGATTTAATCAGCACTGCTGAAAGGCAAACTTGAGCCTTGAATTCAATTGGGTGTCTTATGTTGGTTCATTCCAGTCAGTCAGGGTACTGTACAGTAGAACATAGTTTATTGGAAAATCCTGAGGTACTTAACCAAAGCCACCTACTCTGCTTCACATTACCAGATAACTCCAGGTGCCTTACTTATAGGCTAAGGAGAATGTTTTGACAGATATGATCATGATCAGCATAAGGAGCAAATTTTTTTTACTGAAAATCTCATAAATTATATTGGAAGGGGCCATAAAACATCGATATTGTCAATTGAGAGACTTGCCTTAAAAAATGGATGGAAGTAGCTCTTGTCAAAAGGCAGCTGTTAATAACATGGATTGAAAACTTGTTTTACATTTTGCAAACATCTGTGGCCTTAAAAAATGGATGGAAGTAGGTCTTGTCAAAAGGCAGCTGTTAATAACATGGATTGAAAACTTGTTTTACATTTTGCAAACATCTGTGGCCTTTAAGCAAACCTGTCATTTCTTGTTGATGTTGCAGTTTTTGACAATCTTGACATGCCAGCTATCTGTGAATCGTTCTTAATGAAGTTGCTAGTAAATGAGGTTATATGTATCCTTTGCTATCATCTCTTTGGAGGGACCACAGCACAGATGGTGGTTATAGTTACTTAGTGCTCCAAGCATTGGTTGGCAGCTTCCTGTAGACAAAATTTGGAATCATATATTTTCAATGTCTTTGGACTAAAGTACTACAAGGACAGAAAGATTCTTTTGCCTAGAATTCACCAGAATAATTTGCAAACAATTCTATTTTGCCTACCTGCTGAATACCTTTGGTACAAATGCAATGTCATGCCTCCAAAAACATAATTTTCCTTCAGTGGGAACTTCAATTTGCCACCATGAAAATAAATATTGTGTGTGTGCAATGAAATTATAAAACTGTTTATAAGGAAGGGGTTTACAGTTTTGTTACATGTAATACAAGCAGAGCTATTCCACCATGAAAACCAATTGTTATGAATTTACGGTACTGTTCTTCAAAATTCCTCACAGTCTTATCTAGTATGAGTAATTTCTACCTATATCTGGCATGGGCCCGATCCCTAAGTAGCACTCAGGATTATGACAATTGCTGGACTGCATTCTCTTGGCCTTTCATTCAGAATACCAAGCACAAGGTAGCTGCGTGACCAGATTAATTGAAATGGTCTTGATCCAAAGCTTATAACATCATACTGGCAGCTAATCTTGTCAGCAGATAAATCCACACTTTGTCTGGGCTTTACACCAAGCAGATCTTATTTAGAGCCATAGAGCTCCATATTCCACCAATGTTGTTAAACAAACGTTGGCATTAGCTCATTAATGAAAGACATATGTAGTATTTGCCAAAATGTAGAAGCATTTTGGTAGATGAAGAAGAGGGAAAACATAGATGGCAGGAAGCCTGTCTTCATACACATCCAATATGGAAAGACAATTTAATTGTCTGGCTGGAATCACAAATCTAAGTTGATTTCCAAAATGTTGTGACTCAGATAGACATTTAAGGAATGGTGAAAGATAGTGAAATTACTTTCGAATAAGGCCAAACCTTGTTATCTATGCTCTTGAGAAAGCTGAAGTCACCAACTACATCAAGCTGGGATAAGTAGAGCTATCAAAAAGTCTTTATCCCTGAAAATCTTCTGCTCCTGATGTCACAGCTATTGAATCTAATAAAACTATGTTCATGGAGATAATTCCTCTCCTAACTCATCTATTTCACCCATTCCCTTCAACCTGCGTTGTCCCATTGAGTCGAACGTAGCAAGTGCCCTATTTATTCATGAGAAAGGATCTAAGATAGACTCTGAAAGCTACAGATCAGTATGCTATGCGAAATGCCAGTTGCATCAAAAGTCATGGCAACTTTAGTGAATGATGAGCTATGTCAACTTCTCAATCACAACAACCTGGCACCAATTTAACTGTCTCTCACTCATGATCCTGAACTGGAATGCTACTCCCAATTGGATCAAATATCTCATGTCTTACCTTAATTGTGTTCCAATTTGGGCCAATTCAAAACTCGATCAACATTGACCCTTGTATTCAGCTAGCTTGATGCACTGCTTGTGAATTGAAGATGTGCTTACTGAGATTAAAGTTTATTCTTTACTTACAATGTAATAATCATGCTGTCAGTCAGATGCAACAAAAAAAGCAAAAAGTTTCAGTGCTGAGGTCTGCATTTAATGCATGTATTTTTTGATGCTTTTATCTGGGGGAAAAAATTAGATAATTGATTTTCTGTCAGTATTTATCCTGTAGGAATATTAAAATGGATTGGAGATGCTCTGTTCTGTTCAATGTTTGATACATTGCAAGGCTTGTAGTATAACTCACTGATTTGTTTTGTAATGACAGATATGAAATTCTGTTAATTGATGTGGTGATATGAATAGCCAGTGACACCAGTATATCCAATGTAAGTGTTGTATGCTCTTGGCAAAGGGATGGGTGGGGGAGAGGCGATATAGTTACCTTTATAGGTCATGCTAATCACAATGCAGTGTGAACTATGAAAATTACACCAGTTTAAAAAAAACTCAAGTGGTGATTAGTTTGTACTGGGTTTGTTAGTATTTCTATACTCTCTCTCCCTGAAAAAATCCTTTCATGGGTGTGTAAATATGGGGGCAGAATGCATAAGCACTTTCACATGTTCAGTCACTGTAAGTGAGATAATTTCTATAGAAGTGTGTTCATTGTTTATCAGAGAGAAGCTTAAATTTGGGACTGTATAAACCGTTTGTCAATTATCAATTACTTGAATTGAGACTCACTCATCTTGATTTAAAATGTAACCTATTTTGATGTATAATCCTGATAAAGAGCCACTGCACCATCTCGCTAAATTGCTTTGTAATCTGTCTTGTTCTTGCTGATTATAAATCTCATTCCAATTAACTTCTTGATATTGTCAATTCTACGGGTCTGAATTTTGAGGTTGTAATGATGACAAAACAGTCAGCGTTCACAGTCATTACACCTCTGAAACTGACAGCAAAATCAGGAGTCCACAGATGTGCAGAATAACATGGAAAGCAGGATGCTGCTGTCAGCAATCCTGTGCTCTTCCACAGGGTGTGCTGTTGAACTCTTTGACATTGACATGAACACAGAAAACCATTTATTGGTGTGAACTAGGGCTAATTGTCCACTTCATACAAACTTCCTTCGCCAGAAAATTTGAGTTTCGTGAGGAGGCACAAGGTGCCTGATCTGGCATTTATGAATATTCAATGAGTCCACCGCTGTACCCAAAGAAGATTTATATGGAATAAACTGACCAGAGACAGCTGTAAGACCACAGGTATTAGGTTTTTTCATTTCACAGTTAATGGATTTGTTCACTATATATGACTACAGTTTTGCTCATTTATATTAATTAAAAAAATTTTGTTCACACCCAAATGACTTTGTAAGTGACTTTTTCAAATGTTTTCACATGTAGTAGAACTTTTTAAAAAGTCTTAAGTTTTAAAAAATTTCCAAAGTTTATAAGCGTTTTAAAATGTTTTTAAAAGATTAAAAGGTTATTTAAACATAACTCACCTCTCCATAAGGTCCAGGCTGAATTTGTGGATGTGTTTTATCCATCTGCCATTTTTGTTAGATTTTGTGACCATGTTTTCTCTTGACTGCAAACATCAGATCAAGTGGGGCAATCGCGTTAACCAACGCTGCTCAGATCCGTGGGAGTCAATGCATACAAAAATCACTGGTCTTTTTCACGAAGTTTTCATCAGGAGGCTCAAGCAAAGTTAGTGAGCAGTTTTCTTTGAGGCTAGTGGCATGTGCCAATGCCTTGCTGCTGACTGCAAAACACAGGCCATTATATAAACACACATTTGTATATTAACAGTTTTCATTGTTTTATTAATTCTGGTTATGAATGTTATATTACACTAGCTCAAACAAAATATCTACACCCAGAAATAGTCAGACATTATTATAACAGTTTACTCCTTGAGCTATCCATTTCTTTCGCAATGTGTTTGGCGAACAATTATAATTCCTACGATATTGCTGTTGCATGAGAAGGAGAATAAACATTTGAATTCTCTTAATGCTCTGTGTGCAACACTCTCATAATGAGAATTTTCTGTACAGATGAAGAGTGAAACATTTTCCTTTTGGATTGAAAGGCTGCAGTGAATGCTGGATAATGGTTTGCCAAAAATCCTTAGTAAATGGAGACCTTGCCCATTTCTTTGCTGTTACTCATGTTATTTTAAGATAAATATTCAGAGCTTAGTCTATGAATGCTTGAAGTACAATTTTTTTTCAGTTTCCATTAACAGCAGCTTGCATTTATATAGCACCTTTGACAGTAAAATGCCCCAAGTCACAGGAGGGATATCAAACAAAATTTGACACTTAGCCATGTGAAGAGATATTAGGACAGCTTGGCCAAAGGAGTAGCTTTAAGGAGTTTCTTAAAGGAGGAGAAAGAGGTAGAGAGGGGGAGAATGTTAGGGTAGGAATTCCAGAGCTTGGGCTCTAGACAACTGAAGGCATGGCTGCCAGTGGTAGAGTAAAGGAAATCTGGAGACATAAGAGGCCAGAATTGGAGGAACACAGTTTGATTATGAGGTCTTGCTGGTCTTGTAGGTCAATGAGTAGAGGGTGATGGGATAACAGGACTTAGTTTGATTTGAGCGAAGGACAGCAGATTTTGGATGAACTCAAATTCACAGAGGGTGGAAGATGGGAGGTTGATCAGGAAACTATTGGACTAGTCAAGTCTGGAGGTAACAAAGGCATTGAGATGGGCTTTTTAACTTTCAAAAGCCATAGCAATCAACAAACCAAGTATTTGGTTTTGGATTTGGACTTGGCTTCAGCTCACCCCAACTCAGATCCAATAAAGCTGGGGCTATAGTCTGAGCATCTATTTCTGATGGATTCTCTTTATCAGAAAATCATGACTGCACAAAATGATCTTCTCATTCTCTACGTTCTTAACATGAATTTCACCACATTGAGACCAACGGATCTGAACAACTTAGGGATCTAAAAATGAGTGTTACTTCCAATCATACTGTTTTAAAAATTATTTCATGGGATGTGGGCATCGCAGGCAAGGCCAGCATTTGTTGGCTATCCCTAACTGCTCTTGACAACTGAGTGGCTTGCTAGAACAATTCAGAGGACATTTTAAGAGTCAACCACATTGCTGTGGGTCTGGAGTCACATGTAGGCCAGACCAGGTAAAGATGGCAGATTTCCTTCCCTAAAGGACATCAGTGAAGCAGATGGGTTTTTACAACAATCAATGATATTTTCATGGCACCATTACTGAGACTAGCTTTTTTAATTCCAGATTTTTTATATTAATTAATTGAATTTAAATTCCACCAGCTGCCATGGTGGGATTTGAACCCATGTCCCCAGGGCATTAGCCTGGACCTCTGGATTACTAGTTCAGTGACATTACCACTATGCCACCATCTCCCTATTTACATATAGGTTGCATATCTGTTTTCTTAAAAAAAATCCTATTTGCATCAAGCTTTTGGACTTACTCAGTTGTTGCTATGGAAGAGTAATTGTATTCACATGATGCTTGTACGCATTTGTATCAGGAATGCAAGTCATGAGGAAGTGAACTGTACTGACAGTATTGAGAAGCTCCTGCTTTTAGTAAGCTGCACTCATTTAATCTTAATAGCAGAAAAGAATGGCCCACTTAACAGCCTGCAGCTAGTGAACCTCACCAGCAGTTGTTCAGTGCCCGAAGGAATGAACCTTTCATTTAAGCTGATAAGGTCTCTCCACCTTCACATCAAAAACAGAAGCAAATTTAAGGTTTTAGAAGATATGTGTCCACCAAGTACATTTTTGTAGTTAGAAAATCAAAATCTCTGCTCCATTATTAAACACAGTGAGTTGATGCATCCAATTAATTTAATTAGATTTTCATTATTGAGTGTTCTGGGTGTGCAGAAATCCCATATCAGCATGTAGGGCAGCCTTTCATTAATGAAAACACAGTTAACAAATGCTGATAAATATGAAATCCATTTGGCAGTGGACCACAAAATAGTGGAAATCTTTAAATTTTGTTATGGTATGACATAATTTTTCCTTTTCCAAATTTCTGCCTCGCATATCTCCTGAGGACAACAGCTCATATTTTGGTACCATTCCACAGGTGATATTGGCTCTCTTATACCTCAGCCAATTATCCGTTCTCTTATTGTGGCCATGGGTATTCCATACCCTAATGGGGATTGGAGTTGAAAATTCTCAGTGCATGGTGGGAGCCCATACTATGAAATGGAAGTCTCTGAATCTCCAATTTTCGGTCCATCAATTTGAAAAGATAGAGAATCATGAGCTGGGTGAGAGCACGGTTTAAAGCGCTGGGAGTACAGACGTGGAATTTGTACCCCATTATACCTTCGTACACCTACATCTTTGGTTCCTTCAAACCACATGAGGCATCTCATTCCAAAGTTTTGTGATTTTTCTTCTCCGACAAAGAATGAAGTGAGGAAACCTCTGACTAGTTTGCCTTCAAAAGGAAATCTTTTATTCTCCAATTTGGACTTTTGTCCCTTTGCTCATTATACAAATTGTGTATTTCAACAAACAGTACTTCATATAAAGCAAACACTATATAGAAAAGACACGCTCAAAGAGGAGGCGGTTGGAGGGCAGAGAAAATGTGGAGTGTATAGAGGTGATTTTCTGCTTAACATTAATAGAGGGAAAATCATGGACGTGATGCATTCAATTTTGAGAACTGTACTCATTCCATGCACACCACTGGGATCACCGAATCATTCCTTATTTCAATTAGAATAGGTCAATTACTTATAATCTTCATTTGTTAAATGAGTATCTATCCCATAGTCATAACTTACAAGGAATGGAGAAGACCAGTCTTTCAGAGCAGAATTAAACATTGCTCTACCAAATACATATTCCTATTAGACAAGGGATCTCCCAACTTACACACCAAGGTTAGTGTCAGAGTGAAGTGGTTTTGGCTTTGCCCCCTTGCTAGACTTGGGCAGTGTGTGACTGAGTGCACCCTTAATACCAGTAAGCAATTCAGCTATTAGATCATGGTGCACAGTTGGCCTATTGAGTTGGAACCAGCCCAGAAAAGAAATGGTAGTCTTTGCCAATGGTTTCAAATTGTTAAGAAGAGCAGACTGACTCTACCTCCTCCAGGGATTGTTACGCAGATTGGTTCTGCTGTCAGATCAGGCCTTGGTGCCAGATGCAGACTATGTAAATTGTAACAGCAGCATCACTATTAAGCCAAACCATTTCACACAAACTCTTTGTACCTTAAAAAGGGTCATGGCTTAAACAAAACCTACATCAGCTTGTGAAATCTAAGTCTGGACCACAGATCTGATTTGAATGGGCAAGCCACCGGCTTAATAAACTTTCCATTTCTTGTGACATTACATGATCTTGGCTGGAATTTTTTTTTAAATTGAATTAATGGGATAATACTGTTGAATCCCTGGAGAGAATGAGATCTTCCAGCTGGTGTGTGTGAAGCAATAGTACAAGGGCAAGGTAACAAGTTCAATGAACAATTTTTTCCCAGAATCCGCACGATAAGCAATGAACAGTATTTTCTAACCAGCATTTTAAGGAGCTCTAAAGTGCTCTTACACAGAATGTGCTGGAGTGTCATAATTATAATCTATGCTTTGAAAATTGTGTTTAAATTAGTCTTCAAATAATTTCCCAATTCTTTATGACAAGGTTATGCTTAATTTGTCCACGTGGAGTGGACATAAACGAAAGCTCCATGCTTAAAGGAGCTCTTAAAGAGACAGAGGCATTTTTGTCTCTTTCTAATTTTTTGTGTTGGAAATTTTCATGTTAAACTGGAAGTAGCTGAGTCTTGTCTGCAAAAATCATTGGACAATTGACAAGATTTGAATCATTTACAAGAGTTCAGCAGAATAGAAAGAAGAGGGGAAATGCATTCCATCTGCTCTGTCGATGCCTGAAGTCAACATGTAACCTTGGAATGGCATCACCAGTGGCAGTCAAAGTCACCACCATCCTCAATTTGGCTCCTTCAAGCCTAACATAGGACATACCAGTGGCCAGAATGGTCATAGCTTTCAGCTCTTTTCCTATACAAAGGCCTGAATTTACACTGGGGGTGGGGTGGGGTGGGGGGGGGGGGGGGGGTGGGGAAACGGAAATCTGCTGTTTCTAGGTCTCAAACTCGCCCCAGGGAGGAAACAGTAATTGGCCTCGAATTTCATGGGGAGTCCCCTTAATTGCTAGGGAGAGGATTTGGTGGCTGTTGTATTTTCTTCTCCTTGTGTTAGTGTTGACTAAACACAAGTACCAACCATGCATAAGGGACTGGTTAACACATAGCGTGGGTTCTTTATTGATGCCTATTCTGCACATATACAACTAGGAGTAATCTTACATAGGTCTGGTCTGGACGATTACTCTCTACAGAATATCACACAGAGTAGAAGTTACATGGTACATTACATCATTTCCTTTACACTGTTGTACATTGAAAACATAATCACAACTTCTTAAAGGTGTACCACAACATCCCCCTTTTGCTAACTACAAATTATCCCCCTTAAATAAATAAACAATAATTGTATAAAATTCAGCAAACAGTGTAAATTACAAATATACATCCCACAAGGCTGTAAACACAAAACTTATAGACTCACAAGTCTCAATAGTGCAATGGTGGTTTAATTGTATGCCCTGACTTGGTAACTGTATATCTGCAAAACAGTTTCACACAGTGTAAGTAGTGCTCGTAGACTTTGTTTGAGACTTGGTTTTAGATCTTGTCCTGTTCAAAATGGAATCATGCAGTGATCCAGGATCATGGACTTCTCTGATCTGACCTCTGTTTTGTCTCTCTGTCATACCATTGGGTGTAATAACTTCATTTGAACGTGGATCTGGACATATCTTGGAAACTTTTGCTGGACGTCATGTACCATTTGTAGGATGTTGTATTTTGATTTGCTGTCCTACTAACAGATTGGGTAACTCTCCACCTGCATGGCTGTCATGCATGTCCTTCATTCTCCCCTGTTTGTCCAAAAGTGTTTCTTGGACTTGCGGATTGGTAGAATGATGGTAGCTAGGTAGATTTGTGCATACCTGTCTTCAGAACATCAATTCTGCCGGAGATGCAATGGTAGAACTTAGATGCTCTAAGATACAGCATAACTATTCCGTACATTGATGACTGTTTTGGTGCCATTTCCTGCTCCCGCTCCGACCTGGAAAACTTTATCAACTTTGCTTCCAATTTCCACCCTTTTCTCACCTTTACTTGGTCCATTTCCAACACTTCCCTTCCCTTCCTTGACTTCTCTGTCTCCATCTCTGGGGATAGGCTGTCCACTAATATTCATTATAAGCCCACCGACTCCCACAGCTACCTCAACAACACGTCTTCACACCCTACCTCCTGTAAGGACACCATTCCAATCTCCCAGTTTCTTCGTCTCTGACGCATCTGGTCTGATGATGCAACCTTCCACAACAGAGCCTCTGGTATGTTTTCCTTTTTCCTCAACTGAGGATTCCCCCCCACTGTGATTCACAGGGCCCTCAACCGTGTCCGACCCATTTCCCGCACTTCTGCCCTCACGCCTTCCCCTCCCTCCCAGAACCGCGACAGGGTTCTCCTTATCCTCACTTTCCACCCCACCAGCCTCCACATCCAGAGGATCAGCCTCCGCCATTTCCGCCACCTCCAGTGTGATGCCACCACCAAACACGTCTTCCCCTCCCCTCCACTGTCAGCATTCCGAAGGGATCATTCTGTCTGCGACACCCTGGTCCACTTCTCCATTAATCCGACATCTCGTCACCTTCCCATGCAATCGCAGGAGGTGTAATACTTGCCCTTTTACCTCCTCTCGCCTCACTATCCAAGACCCCAAACACTCCTTTCAGATGAAGCAGCGATTTATTTGTACTTCTTCCAATTTAGTGTACGGTATTCGCTGCTCACAATGGGGTCTCCTCTACATTGGGGTGACCAAACACAGATTGTGTGACCGCTTTGCTGAGCACCTCTGCTCAGTCCGAAAGCATGACCCCGAGCTTCTGGTTGCTTGCCGTTTCAACACATCCCCCGCTCTCATGCCAACATTTCTGTCTTTGGCCTGCTCCAGTGTACCAGTGAACATCAACGCAAGCTCGAGAAGCAGCACCTAATCTTTCAATTAGGCACTCTACAGCCTTGTGGACTGAACATTGAGTTCAGTAACTTCAGAGAATGACTGGCCTTTTTAAATATTTTATTTTTTAACCACATGCCTGCTTTTCATGCAGTCAGAGTTGCTCATTATTTTGCTATTAACAATCTCTCTGGACTAATGCTTTGTCTTTCACCACATGCATTAACACACTCTCTGCCTTTGTCCCATCATAGCTTTGTTATTTAATCTCTCCTTCCCTATCAAACACCTTCCCCTTTGTTCTCTCCCCCACCCCCCTCCCCTAAATTCTGCTAAGCTGTTAGATCTTGGGTAACGATATGAAGAAGTAGTGTGGTCTATGCCCCATTTCTGACATATCACAGAATGGCTTTCTGGTACATTGAGGCCCATTGTTGGAGATTACCTCTTTGGGTGCGCTAAACAGACCGAATATTACAGTTAATGTGTGTGCCACAGTAGAACTAGGCATGTCATACAATTGACAAATAATGGGAAATTTGGAAATATTGTCAGTTCCAACCAGAAAATCACCACCATGAATGTGGAAGAGGTCAGTGGCTATTTTGTCCCATGGATACATAGGAACTTCACATGATAGAAGTGGTTCCCTATGCTGAGTAGGCATGTTGGATTGGTATGCCTGACATTCCTTGACAATGGATTTGATGTCATCAGTAACTCCCTGGCTAGTCTTCTGGTCATATCAATTCCCATATGTGACTGGTGCAATTGATGTAATAGGTCAGCTCTCAATGATTCCAGAATAGGAACTTGCTTGCCCTTGAAAATGACTCTGCGAGAAATCCCAAGCTCATCCCTATAAGCCCAGAATGGTCTGACATTCTTGTTCATGTCATGGATACAGTCCGACCGTCCTTTTATAACGGTCCTCCTCAGCTCTTGAAAAGTAGAATCTGTTGCCATTTCAGCTTGCAACTGTTCACATTTCTGTTATGCGAAATCTTCAGTTCGACATCGATCAAGTCAACTTGAAAATCAATCGATACATACTCAGTCTTCGCCGATTGGGTAACTGCTGAGTGTATCAGATGTAAGCATGAGTTTGCCTGGTTTGTACCTTACCTTGCAGTCATAACCCTGGATCTTGACAAGTAAGCGTTACAGTCTTGGTGGTGTGCTCATTAATGACTTCCTTCAGATCATCTCGAGTGGTTTGTGGCTTGTGTCTACCATAAATCTCTTCCTGAATAGGTAAGTGTGGAAGTGCACAATACCAAAGACTAAAGCTAATGTTTCCCTTTCAATATTAGAATAATTGGCTTGAGCTGTGATAACGTTATGGAGCCAAAAGCTATCGGTTGCCCCTTCTGCAATATGCATACACTGAGGGCCTGCTGAGAAACATCTACTTTCAGAATGGTCACCTCTGCTGGGTCATAAAATCGAAGAACTGACACATCTTCAGTTGGTCAAACACAAACTGTTGATCTTCCTGCCAAAGAAAAAGAATATCTTTCTTAAGTCAATCACTAAGTGATGAAGCTTTTTGCACAAAAATTGGGATATGCAGAGATAAAAAAAGTGAAAAGACCCAAACATCTTTGGAGACCTTCCTTGTCCTGAGGTATTGGCATAGCATGGATATCTTCCAGTTTGCTGGGATCAGGTCGAATACCTTGACTCAAATAAATTGACCCCAAAAAATTGATCAGGTGTACGTTAATCTTGCACTTGTGACTATTGAACGCAAGCCCCTCCCTCCTTGCCACCTGCATGAAAGAGTGTAAGTTGCAGTTATGCTCTTGTTTGGTCTTCCCCACAACAGCTATGTTGTCTGCATTGCAAATACATCCTGGTATTTGGCTGGTAATGCGATCCATATGCTGTTGAAAAAGCATTTGGCTTATGAAAAGGTCAAAAGGAAGTCACTGCAAATAATAACAAACAAATGGAGTGCAGAATGTGGTCAACTCCTGGGAGTGTTTTGCTAGATGGACTGACCAATACCCACTTTTCGCATCGAGCTTGGAAAAGAACTGCGCACTTGCAAACCTTGGGTTTAGTTTTTCCAGAGTGGCAATCTTGTATGGGCATCTTTTGAGTACCCTGTTCAATCTTCGAGAATCCAAACAAACACGGATAGCTCCATCCTTCTTGACGACACAGGTAACGGAAATACACAAATCAGTGTGCTCTTGTACCTTCCTAATGATTTTGTCTGCTTCCATTCTGTCAAGCTCAATCTTGAGTTTGTTCTGTATGTTCACGCTACACCTGCAGGGTGAATCAATTGACGGTGTTGCATCATCATGTAGTTGCAATGTGACCTCCACTTTGAAACTGCGAATCCTATCGAAGCAGTCAGGATACTGGGAAGTAAGATCACCAATAAAACTGATCAATCTGTTTTCCATGATTGGTCTGCTTCCCTTCTTATGTATCATAACTAGGGTTATGTCCCTACACGACTGTAGGCCTGCAATTACTGGTCTGGTGGTCTGAACGATATAGAATACTTGGGATGTCTACACAAACTGATTGATTGATTGTATTGACAGTCTAGCATGATTGAACCCAAACATGGAATTGCTGCCCCATTATAAGCTGTAAGCTGGGTGCTCGTATGTGTCACCATGGCTTGCCACGTCTTCGGTTACATATTCTTGAGAATTTGCATTCGCTCCTGTATCAACCTTTGTCTCTGGTACATGTTTGCCTTGCTTTCTGAGAGCGTCTTCTTCCTGTAACTGTGCACTGTGTCATACCAATGTGCTTGGTTGAATGATAATTTTCTTTAATCCACTGACTGGAGATCTGAATTTATAATTTTTGAAGACATTTTAAAAAGAACAGATAAAAAAGTTGACTATGCTGGCAGCTTAGGATGGTCACTTAATTTGCAACACTGTATCCTATATTGCAAGGCTCTGAGGAGGGAGACAAAATGTCTGCTCAATTCCCAGCAAGAACCAAAACCCAGGAAGTTTAAGGGAATTACCTGTTCACTTTAGCAAAGGAGAAATACTGCTAACTGCTATGCTTGAATCACTGAGTGACTGTCATGTGACAAGCCCCTCCCCATCTATGGAATTAAGCTTGTGTTTTACTGCAGTAGAAGAAAAGCTTCTGGACTCTGACACGTGCAGACCCTAAGTGCGGGTCTCTCTCTCTCTATTTCGGCTTACGAGCTTTGAGTTCTGCCTGTTGACTGACCACCTTTGCATAATCCAGCTACAATCAGAAACCCCGTAGGAGGAAATTGTCCACATCGCTGTCTCCAAGTGATCCATCGAACCAGTCATCTACCTCTTCAAACTAAAAGCATCAGGACCATCAAATTCAGCTAGAAGCCAACTGAATCACCAAACAACACAGACTGTCTGCCCCTTTTTCCTATGGACTCTAACTCAACCAATCTACCTTCCCCACTCTGTAACCTATTTGTGTGTGTGTATGTAAGCCTCTAGTGTGTGTGAGTGAAAGTTGGCGTGCAGTTTATTATTTTCATTAGTTCAGTTTAGGTACAATAAAGTTAACCTCTTTCTTTGTTAAACTCAGGAAAATATGTCCGATTAGTTCTTGTTATTGTCACGAGAGTTTTGTCTTTATGTTAAATTAAGAGGTCTGTGTGCCTTTAAGAGCTGAGAAAACTGACTTTCTGTGAACACTGAATGCTGACACTTGGTGTTTGAAGTGTGCAGGCTGTAAAACCTTTATCCAAGCAACAGGAAGGTTTATGACTGTCTTGTGACTTGGTGTAGAAAGGGTTTTTTTGGTTGCAGTTTTGGCAGTGTGAAACAGACCAGGGAGCTGGGAGCAGCGAGCAGTGAACTGTAGCTGTGATTTGCTGATAGACCAAAGAAAAGACCTATTCTCATGAAAAGAAGCTTTTCATCTCCTATAAAGAAATTCTCCATTTAAGTTGTGGTTTTGACCTGCTTGAAGAGAGAGAAAAGACCCAGGAAAAATGGGGTTGCTACACTCTGTGGAGGAACACTGCATTGGTGAGAGGAAGCCTTGTGTTTTGGGTGTGGCAGATTGCTGTTGCCTTCATTCTAAAGACTCCCTGCCTCGAGTGAGTCCTGTTGCTTTTTGTGTTTTTGGGAGATCCTGAAATCTCAAGAAAGTTTCTACCGTTAGACTGCTACTTAAAAATCCAAGTGACCCTGTTGCTGCACCTTTTTGCTGAAAGACCTGCGTGACACCTGCTGCAGCCGAATTGCCCTGAGTGTCTACCCATCACAGACTGTTTATCAAACTCGCCTGGAGAGATTTTGAGTGGCATCCGTCTATTCAACTCTCGAACACCTCACTGATCTGGAAATATCCTACCAGACTGTGACAACCAATTGTTTTATTATTCCAAAGAAACCATTGCAACTTAAAACATCCTTTTGAAACGGTTAACCATTGATTTTTGAATGTATGTGTGTGCATGAGGCTTAGGCAGAATAAGGAGTTATAAAAGCTTTTCATATATATAGATTTATCTCATTATCATTTAGATCTTGGTTTATTAATAAATAGTTAATTTGTTGTTCTTTAAAGAAATCTGGTTTGGCGTGCTTTATTCTCGAGGATAAATAAAGTGTTTAATTTGGCTATTTTCTGGCACGTGGGAAACTTTACTAATATTCTGTGATCTGTGGAGTAGTGGGACTGAATTAACTGTGCATTACTCCTGCCTTGGTTGTAACATTATGATCATAGCAAGTAAGTAATCAAACACCTACTGAATTGGCCAGTACATCCACTTTAAGAAAGAATTAAACCTGTTGTGGTCTAACAAGGAGAGGGAAAAGAGGGAAGCCCTTCACCCCCTCCTCACTTGACAATAACAAAAATCTGGGGGCTAACATCTGGGATCAAACCCAAAGACAAATGGGAAATTGGAAGCAGGAAACAAAATTGATCCCTAGCAATAATTTAAAAACTTCAGTACAGGTTTTCTTGTGATTTTCAATGCTAGAGTACTAAAATGTCCACAATCAAGGCAAGTACCTTCCTAGAACAGAGTGAAGTAACTTGGACCAGGTTAAAAGCCCTATCCGTTGAAGAGTTGAGGAATGGAGCTGGGTAGTTAGAGATTACTATCCGTCCAAAAGCTAGGAAGCCTGAAAGCCTAAAACTTGTGGCCAAACGTTTTAAAATTGATACTGAAGAACCAGAGACAGGCATTGAATCTGAAACAGACAAAATAACATGAGCTAAGGTACAACTAGAATTAGAATTCCAGAAGGAAAAAGAGCAGAGAGTGTTTCAGGAAAGTTTGAAAGAAAGAGCTTTCCAGAGAGAGAAAGAGGAGAGAGAATTCCAAGAGAGGGAAAAGGAAAGGGAGGAAAGGGAAAAAGAAAGAGCTTTCCAAAGGGAGTTAAGGCAGCTCGAACTGAATAGGGGAAGACCCAATGTACCCAGTGAAGGCACTGCTAGTGAGGGAGTTACCCCTGGCTGAGGACTGAGTGCTGAGCTCTTGCAGTTCTCCCAGTTCTCCCAAAGTTCAATGAGGGGGATGTATAAGCATTTTTCATCTCTTTTGAAAAGCTTCCAAAAGAGTTGAAGTGGCCAGTAGACAGTTGAACGCTGTTATTGCAAAGCAAAATAATAGGAAAAGCCCATGAGCTTTATTCACTGTTGCCTGAGAGAGTTCATCAGATTATGAGATGACTAAAAATGCTATCCTGAGTGCATATGAGCTAGTACCAGTGGCCTACCACCAAAAGTTCTGAACTCTCCAAAAGCAGCCAGAACAAACTTACCTCGAGTTTGAAAGAGTTAAGCAGCTTGCCTTTGACCAATGGATATGGGCACTTAAGGTAGAGTCCACCTATGAAAACCTTAAAGAAGTGATCTTCCTCAAGGAGTTCAAAAATTCACTTCCCCTTTACAAAAGAAACCATGTGGAGGAATGAAAGGTTCCAAGAACCAGGCAGGCAGCAATCCTGGCTGATGATTATACACTTATTCACAAACCATTTCCCCAAGGGAAACCCTTTCCTAGTCACCTCCAAAAACCTGAAAAGAATAGAAGATGAGAGAGTGATAGGAGGATGAGCAGCCATGAGCGAGAAGGGAGAGCTGGAAACACAGGGGGCCCTCCTCAGGCCAAAAAGGAAGGTGCTGAGAAAAGGAGTGATGCCCGAAAACCTGTATGTTTCCATTGTAATAGGGCAGGTCACCTTCGAGCTGACCATTGGAAGTTATAGGGAAGACCCATATGTTTAGTCAGGATACACCAGACCAGTGCAGGAAAAGGGGCCCTGATGAAAAGCACAGCAGACCAGACTGTGGCTTTAACTGCGGCAGTAAAACCCAGTAAACTTACCGCTGAGTGTGTGGAAAAACTTAACAAAATCCCTGAAAGTTACCAGGATTTTGTGTCTTTAGGAAAAGTTGACCCTATACTCCTCGAGTGAGGCGAATAAGCCCACAGTCATACTTAGGGATACAGGGACCACCCAATCCCTTCTGCTGGAAAAAGGCATGACCTTTCCCCCAGAGAGTGCATTGAATGCTAGAGTGCTAGTAAATGGTATCGGGGGAAGGTATATGCCCATACCTTTATACCAGGTGCACCTGGAGTGCAACCTTGTTTTAGGACCGGTACCTGGGAATTGTCCCTAGTTTACCTGTGGATGGTATTGACCTGCTCCTGGGTAATGATCTGGTGGGGGCGAAGGCGGTAGCTTCCCCAGTGGTTTTAGAGAGACCAAAAGAGGTCAGGAGACAGAGTAATTACAGGAGAAGGTCCCTGACATTTTTTTTGACTGTGTGGTTACCTGGTCCATGTCCAAACAAGCTCTGTCAGAAGAGGCTGAGCTGGCATTGCGGACAGATAACCCTACTATCTGGTTACCCGAAACCTTCTTTGGGAAGTTGGAGGACCTAGGGGTTGGGTTAAACAGATCTTTCTTGGATGAGGCTCAGCAAGCCAACCCAGGGTTAAAAAAGTTAGCATAGACTGCCCAAACAGAAGCTGAAGCAGAGAGAGTTCCAGAGTGCTACTATTTAAAGAATGAGGTGCTGATGAGGAAGTGGAGTCCTCCTCACAGACCTGCAGCGAAGAGTGGACAGTGGTTCACCAGGTAGTGGTGCCACTGAGGTACCGTAGGGAAATATTGAGAATAGCCCATGAGATTCCAATGGCTGGATATGTTGGCATTAGAAAAACCCAAGTCTGCTTCAGATAGCATTTTCACTGACCACAATTCCACAAGGATGTGGTGGAGTTCTGTAAGACTTGTCACATGTGCCAGGTTGTGGGGAAGCCTCAACCTGCAATAAAACCTGCACCTCTAATTCCCGTACTGGCTTTTGGGAAACCATTCAGCAGAGTGCTGGTAGATTGTGTGAGCCCATGCCGAAAACAAATGGGGGCTACCAGTATCTTCTCACCATTATGGATGTGGCTACTCAATTTCCAGAGGCTATCCCTCTAAGAATTATCTGTGCCAAGGTAGTGGTGGAGGGGCAAACCCAATCCTTCACCCTCTACGGGCTGCCTGTTGAAATCCAGTTGAGACCTTTAGAAAGGTCATTGGTAATCTGGGCATAACCGTTGAAGTCCTCAGCCTACCACCCACAGTCACAAGGGGCTTTGGAGCAATACCACCAGACCCTAAAGACAATGATCAGGGCATACTGCTATGAGTACCCCCATGACTGAGACAAAGGGCTAAGATTTTTTCTGTTTGCGACCAGAGACTCACCCAATGTGTCCACTGGATTTAGTCCCTTTGAATTAGTTTATGGACACAAGGTGAGAGGTCCTCTAAAACTCATCAAGAAGTGGTTTTTGGGACTCAGGACCGAATCTTCCCTGTTAGACTACATCTCCATGTTCCGAGAACAGCTCACAAGAGCCTGTGCAGTGGCTCAGGAACACCTAAAAACCTCCCAGACAGCTATGAAAAGACTGGCGGATAAACATGCCATGGCCAGAACATTTCAGCTAGAAAACCCTGCGTTAATGCTGTTACCAATAAAGGGAGAACCACTGAGAGCCCGGTTCAGTGGCCCATCCAGAGTAGGAAAGAGAATTAACCAGGTGAATTATATAATCGACACCACAGGTCGTAGGAAAAAGCAAAGGCTGTGCCGCATCAAATTGTTAAAACAGTATCATAGCTGGCAAGGGGACAAACAAGCACAGCTCTGTCAGGCAGTCAGGAAAGAGGAGGGTGAAAGGGACAGTGAGGACGAGTTAGAGGAAGGCCTGGAGAATTCCCAAATCGAACCCCTTACCGTCCGGTTAGCTAACACTGAAATGTTAGGGAAATTAGACACCGTACTCTCCTATTTAAACGCAGAACAGAGAGGAGACCCAACGATGTTGCTCACAGCGTTTAAAGGAATCCACAGGGACAAACCAGGATGCACAGCCCTAACCCTACACCATGTGGATGTAGGAGAGACCCCTCCCATAAAACCAAATCCCTCTCGTCTCGGTCCCAGGAAACTGACCCAGGTTCAGGAGGAAATTCATACTGAAGACTTAGAAATTAAAGATTTACATCCTGAAGGGAGACATAGAAAAACTCATAAGCTAAAGGAAAACCCTAAACCCAAAAAGGTTTTGTGGCAGATTTGGAGGGTGGTGATGGTGGTGGTGACTGCAAGTCAAGTAAGTCAAGGAACTCCCTCCTGAACAGCACTGTGGGTGCACCTAAACCACATGAACTGCAGCGGTTCAAGAAGGCAGTTCACCACCACCTTCTACAGAGAAATTAGGGATGGGTAATAAATGCTGGCCTAGCCAGCGATGCCCACATCCCAGGAATGAATAAAAAAAGGAATTGTGGGCCAGGCTGGATGAACTGGAAAAACCGGGAGAGATGCAGGACGAAATTGATAGGTGGTCTCAAGTTGCAAGGAAAAAAATCCAGCACTGGGTTAAAGTACAAAATGACTATGAAGACAGGCTGAGAATTTGCCTGACAAATTGTCTTATGATGTTATGGTGCCATTTGGTACACTTGCATTTATGCCAGGACAGCTAATCCACACAAATGAAGTCACCATTTTATGAGGTGACAGTTGGTTTGCAATGTGCTCTGCAAAGCAATCTATTGGCCTGGTGTAGCACAGGAAAAAACAGGTACAAAAAGCACTGGATGATCTTCACAAAGATATGAACAACTTTGAATACAGCGTGAGTTCACTGATATGGAGAAACTGGAAAAGGAAGGTATTGTAGAAATACATGAGGGAATTCATTATATGCTTGGAGCACAAGCTGATTGAGCCCAGACAGAGCAGTTGGAGTTCCCCAGTTGTGCTCGTGCATAATCCCAGAAAACAAAACTGAACCAGAGCATGGCTACAACTGTGAGACTGATGAATGTGTGTGTGCAGTTTCTTTTGAATTTGTGACTTCAATGAATTGTTCCTGTTGTCACATTTCATTTCGCGTGGTGGAGTGTTGTCATGCTAATGTGCTTGGTTGAATGATAATTTTCTTTAATCCACTGACTGGAGATCTGAATTTATATTTTTTGAAGAAATTTTAAAAAGAACAGACAAAAAGATGACTTTGCTGGCAGCTTAGGATGGTCACCTAATTTACAACACTATCCTACATTCAAAGGCTGTGAGGGTGGAGACAAAATGTCTGCTCATTTCCCAGCAAGAACCAAGACCCAGGAAGTTTAAGGGAACTACCTGTTATTTTTGGCAAGAGAGAAATATTGTTAACTGCTATGTTTGAATCACTGAGTGACTGTCATGTGACAAGCCCCTCCCCATTTGTGGTTTTAAGCTTGTGTTTCTTTGCAGCCCCAAAGAGAAGCTTCTGGATTCTGACACGTGCAGACCCTAAGTGCGGGTCCCTCTCTCTCTCTTCCCATTTCAGCTTACAAGCTTCGAACTCTGCCTGTTGACTGACCACCTTTGCATAATTCGGCTATAACCAGAAACTCCATTGGAGGAAATCTTCTGCATCGCTGTCTCCACCGGACCAGTCATCTACCTCTTCAAACTAACAGCCTCAGGACCACTGAATTCAGCTAGAAGTCAGCTGAATCACCAAACGCCACAGACTGTATACCCCTTTTCCCTATGGACTCTAACTCAACCAACCTACCTTTCCCCACTCTGTAACCAATTTGTGTGTGTGTGTGTAAACCTCATGTATGTGTGTGAGTGCAAGTTGGTGCATAGTTTATTGTTTACATTAGTTCAGTTTAGGTACAATACATTTAACTTCTTTCTTTGTTAAACTCAAAAAACCTGCCAATTGTTTGTTATTATGATCATAGCAAGTAAGTAATCAAACACCTACTGAATTGGCCAGTACATTTTAAGGAAGTATTAAACCTGTTGTGGTCAAACAAGGAGAGGGAAAAGAAGAAAGCCATTTGACCCCTCCTCACTTGACCGTAACAATTGTTTTCCTTTATGAGCACCATGTAAATAACGACACTTGAAGCCAGACATGTGAGATTCCTTTATTGATGGTGGGACAAGAAAAGAAATGTGAAGTAGTGGAGGAGAGCATGGATTCCTCAATGGTGATGGCAATCCTCCGGGCAGATGTGAATCCTTCATTGGCAGTAAGAGTTTACATGTTCCAGGTTGCGTCCTCCATGCAAGTATTAGCACAGGTACCTCAGAGTGAGTTCCATACCATGCCATTCATCCTGGGTCAGAGGGGCTCAGTTGAAACGTGCCTAAATCGGATGATCCCTGACATTCATGGCATCCTGACGAGACCCTTGAGCCCCGCGCAGGCCTTGCCACCTCCCTGTGCAGCTGGGAAACCTCAGTATTCTGCATCTTCCCCCTCCGCCTCATCAACACGCCCTGTTCCTGCTTTTCCTCCGATGGGCTGTGCTCCTCTCAGGCCTCATCATCCTCAAGGTCCACACCTCTGTGGAAGGTCATGTTATAGAGTGGCAGCAGGCTACCATAATGAGTGAAACCCTTGCAGGACCTGACTGATCCTGCCACTGGAACCCTCTGTGCCTGCGAGGCCCCATCTGTATGGAATTGAATTTACTATTCAGCTCTGGCAAAGAAGGCATCAGTGACCTGTGAGATGCAGTGGTGTGCAGCCATTTGCGAGATGCCACCAAGGTCTGCAGCTGATCCTTGGGAGGAGCCAGAAGTGAAGACCACAGTGACTTTGATGGCTACTGGCAGGTCATGGTGACTAGTGGCACAGTATGAGGTCTTTGGCGACGGATGTCAGTGACCATCTGCCTGGAGAGCCGCAGTCTCCTGCGGCATTGCTCCTCAGTCATCTCCAGGTAGATCTGATGCTGAGGGTTTGGCCTCTGTGTCCTGCCTCTCATCCCTCTCCCCTGCCCTCCTGATGCCAGGGGCTGCACCCTTCCTGCAGAGGGTGTTGCTGCTCATTGCCACTGGGCCCCAAATCTGAGCGTTGTACCCCCATTGCCAGCTGCAGCCTTCCTTGTGCTCAGGTGCCCCCCCCCCCCCGAATTGTCCTCGGCAGCCTTGTTTTGCTGCTCTTATGCCACTGTGATGCCAGGAGTGTAAGAACCCCCAGCACTGCCCAAACTCTTGCTGCCCAATCTCCCCGCCATGTGCACTGTGCCGATGGCACCTGTCTCCCAATGACCGAATCCCCCTCTGCGCCGTTCAGCCTTTTATGGGGCCCAGCTAATTCCTTGGGGTGTGCAGGACTGGCTCCCCACTGTGTGACCACCTCCATTCAGCTGGTCTGCCCCGGACAGTGTGTGCAGCCCATGCACCCTGTGAAAATCACAATGTCTCCCTTATCGAGCTATAAATTAGCTTTTTAACCTTCTTAATTGGCCTTCATTATGGATTGGGCAGGGCCGTGCTCCCTCCCCACCTGGTAAAAATGGCCAGCACCGGGAACGTTGTGAAATTGGCATGCTGGCCAGAGCCAGTATTTTTGACCCCGCCCCCCCGCCTCTGCCCCGCCCCCAAAAATTTAGCCCAAAATCATGATACAGCTGCATTTCCTGCAGTACTGAGGGTGTTGATGGCAGATGTTCCTATCTGGTAATTAAGTTTCAGCTTCTCCCTTGGCACTATCGCTTGTTCCTCCTCACTTGTGTCTTGTGACTTCTCAAGCTTACTAGCTGCATCTTCTGAGGACTATTTAGCTGTGCTGGGACTTCCAAATACTGATGAATGGAACACTACATGCTGGCTTATTCTGGGCTTCTGATAGTGTTGGAAGACTGCTCCCCCATGCCGACAATGACAAAAGGGAACAAGTATCTTAATGCTCACTCCAAATGAAGTTTGCAATTCAAAACGCTGTGATTCATTTGTGGTTATATGTATGCCTATGTACCAGTGAGGGGAAGAAGAACATAAGAGTGGGATGCTACAAGCCATGTATTCAGGGGAAGCCTGTGCTTTTCTTCTCGACTGCCTCAATGTGGCAATAAGCAAAAATATCTTGAGTAGCTTCCCAAGAGGGAGTCAAAGCTTTGTAATTCCTTTGACCACCTCCAGTTTGGGTTTATTCCTTTGTATCATGTGCTACCCTGTCCTCCAAACAAAGCGCCAGCCTTGAGATGTTATCAGCTTAAGAAACACAAATATCTGCCCGACCATTCTGTGTGTCAGTAAATGATCTCGCAGTTAGATTATGTGAGAATGCTTTGCTGTGCGTGGCCCATATTAGGGTATCAGTTTGTCAAGGATTGTAGTTGTAGATGCAGCTTAACTATATGCCCTGTTGGAACATGACCTGCACAGTGAACAATGATTGAACTGTAAAGGTTGCCTGAGGACTTGTCATGTCGCCAACAAATAAGGATACATCAGGCTAACAAGCAAGATTGCAGCAAGCATACTTTGTGTGGCATATGGGACTGTTGGGCAGCCATACCTTGGCAGCTTCTTTCTTTCTCCACATTACTTTCAGGTCCTGCAGGTACTGTACACAAAGTTGACCTTGCCGCAGAAGGGCCCTGAATTTCTGTGGGGGTTCTGCTGATCTCCCATTGATGTATAGCTGAACAAGCTTTTTTTTAAATCCTAGGGGGATGTTTGAAGGTAACGCTGGACCACTTGGATGAACAGCCACGCTCATCAAGGTTCACAACTCAACCATGGCATCTTATCTACTGCAGCACCATCCCAGATACACCTACACAGGAGGAAGCTGTTAGGTAAGGTTTTCACTTGGTGAAGCACAGAGCATCGGTGAGAATGAGGACCTGGGAGTGGAAGTGGGGGAGAGTGCTGTTCCTCCATGCAGGGTAGTTAAATGGTTGCCCTGGGCTGAGGAGCCAGTAAAAGAATCTGGAGCACAGATCTCCTATGCAAGCAGTGAAGATGGATTCCATGCACACGATTGAGATGATTGGGACGTTGAAGCTGATTACATGCATTTATAGCACATGACACCAAGTATTTTGTGACGTGCAGGACACCCTGGAGAAAGTGACAATCAAGGGCGGCACAGTGGCGCAGTGATTAGCAACGCAGCCTCACAGCTCCAGGAACCCGGTTTCGATTCTGGGTACTGCCTGTGTGGAGTTTGAAAGTTCTCCCTGTGACCGCGTGGGTTTTTGTCGGGTGCTCCGGTTTCCTCCCACAGCCAAAGACTTGCAGGTGCTAGGTAAGTTGTCCATTGTAAATTGCCCCTCGTGTAGGTAGGTGGTAGGGAATATGGGATTACTGTAGGGTTAGTATAAACGGGTGGTTGTTGGTCGGCACAGACTCGGTGGGCCGAAGGGCCTGTTTCAGTGCTGTATCTCTAAATAAATAAATAAAGATGAATTCTGCAGAGGAGGTTCTAAGTACAGTGGTAGCTTCTAGCGTGGCAGTTGTCACTACTTCAGCACATGCTTTTTGAGGGTCAGCCTGAACACAACACTTTCAGAAGGTTTCCAAGACTTGTTTTCAGACCATTCGGTCCATAAGACACTGTCTCCTGGTTATCTTCTGGTTCCCATATATTAGAAATAATCACACTTTAGACATGGAAAGGCTGGAGTTCTTTGTTTATTCGTTCAGCTTCCATGCTGCCTGGTATAGGACTGCCGTAGGCTGGTGTCCTGTTACATGTCACATGACTCTCTAGTGCAGCAGTGAATGTGGCCCTCTGGAACACTTGCACGTAACAATTAGTTCCTAGCTAATTAGTTCAGAGCACTTTACAGATGGTATAGCAATATATAACACTGACTAGAAGCACACTTGAACCAATGTCTTGCAACAGGCATAAAACAGTGCCCCAAAGGATCTAAATTGGCCGGTGGCATGAGTATGCCTATTCTGGGCCAGAACTGCGCTGCTTGCCTTCTTGTTAAAAGCAGAAAAACAGATATGCAGGGGATATGCATAAATCAGGCCTCAAGACTTTTGCATCACTTCCCCTCCTCTGCCTGTTACTCCCTACCACCACCCCCTCCCCCGCTCCCCCCACCCCAACCCCAATCGCCTGCCCCTGTCCCCCTTTTGGACCTACATGAAGGCAAATGCTAGTGACGCAATGGCCTGAAATCCAATGTTTGATTTGCCAATGAACTGCCTGGGGACAGCCAGCATGTGCCTGCAGTTCACCAGTATCATTTAAATGAAGCTCAATATTGGGTGTGGGTCAGGCTACACATTCCAACCCAGGGATCGCTTCAGCAGTCCAACAAAATTGAGTTCCTAGGCCAAAGTTTTCATCTGTAATGGTTCTCAGTGCAACCAAAACAATAGGAGGAGGAAATAAAATGAATGTGGCCTCCCTATGTGGATACTCTGGTAGGAAATGCATCTGCCACACCTACGATCCTGGGCTCAATGTTTTCAGTTGCTCCTGTAATCGGATCTCACATCCCTTAGCTTCTGGAGTTGCCCCAACACTGTCCGATATCTGCTTGTAGGATAGCATAACTTAGGGATGTGAGAGTGTGACCTATGAACTGGATATTGTCCTTAGCACATGCGAATCACCAAGTTGCTTAAGTTCACAGAGAGCAAGTGGACGTACAAAGCAAACAGGTATCATCGGATTCAATTCAGTCAGTATGATTTATTGCTACGTAATAATACAAAATAAAAAATATGTTACACTTCCCACAGCAGTGGGTTTTCTTGCTTGACTTAAACAAAATAACTTTTGATTAGCTTCCTGCATTCTGTCTGAATCTGGGGGAAATCCTGCTCTAGCTGCTTTCTGTTTTGTAAAAAGCAAACAGTTGGTGTGTGTTCTTGCACCTATTTTTATCTCTCGATCTCCCTGTGCTGACAGAGAGTACAATAAACGTGATGTTTTGCAATTACTGAGACAGGCTAATGAATTACTTTATTGTCTATAGGCTTTGGGGAACAACTTCAATGCCTAGCTTATTAACATTTTAATCACCCTATGCCTCAGTGCTTTTTTAAGAAAAGTAAATTGTGTAACTATTCTTAACTTTAAATCCCTGGGGTCATTTTTTATCTTCACTGCATGGATGATAATCTGAAGATGCGGAGCCCTGCCTGTTAAGGGGCCTGACCCATTTTCGATGCAAGATGAAAATTTACCCGCAATGTTTAAATGTGCCTCTTTTGGTCTGAGGTGAATGTTCTAGATTGGCCAAAAATTTAAAGTCTCATCGAATCGCACAATAGTGCAGCACATAAAGAGGTCACACTGCCCCTCGAACCTGTACTGATTCTTTTGAAGACCAATATAGGTAGTCCCATTTCCTCACTCTTTCCCCATATCTCTGCAATTTTTTTCTCCTCCAAATATTTATCCAATTCCCTGTTGAGAGCTACTTGTCACGGACAGGTGGTAAGGGGTGTGGATGGTTCCCACTGTTTATCTCCTAACTGACCAAAGTTGTGTTTTTTAAATGATGAGTTAGCCCCTGAGTGTTTTACTTGCCAGATAAACAGAGTGACAGGTTTTCATGTCATTTTAAAACAGAAGATTAACTAGTTATTGAACAATATTCATTCCCCGAAATGTTTGCAACACTCACACATGCATTCACTCTCACATACATTCTCAAGAGAAGATAGATAGAAAGAAAAGGGTTACAGGTAGTTTAAGTCCCAAGTGAGGTAAGTGTCATGGTTTACAGAAGATTATTGAGTCATTTTAGGAGGAAAAGTCTTTTAAAAAAAATTTTCAGGCCTGATTATTCAAAGTCTTGAACTTGTGAAGTTATTATAGAGCTCTGGTGGTTGTAACACAGCCCTAAACTGGTGGTGTGTAGTTTGTTACCTTCACAGATGTTTAGTCTCAAAGTCACTTTGTGCTGTGGTGGCTGTTCTTGGTCAGCAGGGTTGTTCTCTTGTGTCATGCAGGCCCCCACCTGCCAAGAATGAGGCACATATTATTTCGCCACATGAACATTAAAAACTTAAAAATGTTGCTGGTAAGAAAAGAGAAATTGCCAGGCCCCTTGACGGAAAGAGCTTTTTTGCATGCTAGCAGACAGTGTTGGAATAAGGGACCCAGCTTCCTCAATACATAGAAGAAGTGGTCAGACCAGTTTAGTCACATGATTAACTGGCTGTTGTTTTTTTGAATTTGAACTTGCCACAGAGAATTGGGAGAGAAAGCTGTTTGCTCCTGGACTGAGAACACCACTTTCCTGTCTGCTGTCATCTTGCTCTCACCAGCTTCAGAAACCATTGAAGAGATATGAACCCCAAGAGAGAAAAGTCTCCTACAGTGAACAAGGTTTAAGAAGAATACTGGGCCCCAACAAAAAGCAAGACTACCTACAATCAAGGACTACAGCGAGTTCGAAGCACAGTAAAAACCCCTCTTCAGAGATTTCCTCAAACCTCTCCATTTTATTTTTCTTCTCTTTTCTGTCCCTATTTGCATGTGCATATCGCATATGTATGCTAGAATGGGGTGCGGCATGCATCTGTAGGCGTTAACTGAATTAGAGTTTAAGTTTAAGGTTTAATAAATTTCATTTTTCTTCTTTAAACCTAAGAAAGCCTGTTTATGCTCATTTCTTAGCCTTATAATTGGAAAGTGGTGAACAAGGATTCACCAAAGGGGGAGCTCAAAACACTGTGTAAAAATCATAAACCCTGTTACAATAAGACCAGCTGAAGGCTAAAAGGGAACCCGAGACACCTTTCTCTCCAGGTCATAACACTTGTCTGCTGGATCCTTCTCATTGGCTTTCTGTGATGTTGACTTGATCTCCCCTCTCTCTCCAGACAGCTACCTTTTTAAGTTCAAAATTTATCACATTGGAGTTCCTGTTAGGAGACGCATGGCCCTCTCCCCTGTTGCGAGCACACAATGGGCCAGGACGACCATTGTTTGACGTTTGAATGGGAATCATTCTGTTATGATGTTGCGGCTTCACACCTTATTCATCTTGGTTTGGCTATGAGTTAGACCATATCTCGCATCCTCTGTTAGTTCATTCATGTCAATCCGTGTCGTTAATATGCAATAGTTCCTTTCAATTTCAGAGAGCTTCTCTCCAGAGCTATTTCGGACGAGGATAACGTGCCTCATCTTTGCAGACAAGTTTGTGGATTTCCAGTACAGGAGGGGTCATATAGCCACCAGTCCATTTTGAATGTGGATAAGTGTTCATGTTCTTGTGATTCTGTTCAGCAGTTGACTTTTTAATTTCATAATTCCTCCATTTCTGAACCAGTGCTCTATATAGGTTTGGCATAATTTCCTGGCTTTTGTATTCTATGGCTTTATTTATAAAGCACAGTATTTCATATGCTTTATTAGGTGCTGTGTTAAACCGTCCTGCCAACTTCAAAGATTTGTGGCAAGTATCCTTAGGTCTCAGCAGTTCAGGCATCATCAGAAGCTGAAACATTAACTCTGCTTTTCTCTCCACAGATGCTGCCTGACCTGCTGAGTATTTCCAGCATTTTCTGTTTTTATTTCAGCTTTCCATCATCTGCAGTATTTTGCTTTTGTACTCTCGGATCTCTCTGTTCTTGCATCCTCCTTGAAAGTTGTGCCATTTGACTTACCTTGTATAACCTCGCACTTTTCTGCATTGAATTTTATCTGTCATGTGTTTGCCCATTCCACCAGTCTGTCTAGGTCCTCTTGAAGTCTATTACCATCTTCCTCACTGTATACTACATTTCCAAGTTTCATGTCATCTGAAAATTTTGAACTTTTGCCCTGAACCTCCAAGCCCAAGTCATTAATGCTTATTAAAGGACAGGCTAAGCAAATGGGCAAGAACATGGCAGATGGAATATAATGTGAATAAGTGTGAAGTTATCCACTTTGGTAGAAAAAACAGAAAGAGTATTTCTTAAATGGTGAAAGGATGGGATGTGTTGCTGTCCAAAGGGACCAGGTGCAGCAAGTAACTAGGAAGGCAAATGGTATGTTGGCCTTCATCGTAAGGGGTTTTGAGTACAGGAGTAGAGAAGTCTTGCTGCAATTGTTCGAGTCTTGGTAAGACTGCACCTGGAGTACTGTGTACAGTTTTGGTCTGCTCATCTAAGGAAGCATATACTTGCCATAGGGGGAGTGCAAAGGAGATTCATCAGACTAATCCCTGGGATGGCAGGATTGTCTTATGAGGAGAGATTGAGGAAACTGGGCCTGTATTCTCTAGAGTTTCGAAGAATGAGAGGTGATCTCATTGAAATTTACAAAATTCATACAGGGCATGACAGGGTGGATGTGGATAGGCTGTTTCCCCTGGCTGGTGAGTCTAGAAGCAGGGGACATAATCTCAGAATAAGGGGTAGGCCATTTAAGGCTGAGATGAGGAGGAATTTCTTCACACAGAATCTGTGGACTTCTGTACCCCAGGGGGCTGTGGAAACTCAATCGTTAAGCATGTTCATGACAAAAATTGATAGATATCTGGATACTTATAAGATCAAGGGATTTGGGGATAGTGCAGGAAAGTGGCATTGAGGTAGATGATCAGCCATGATCTAATTGAATGGTGCAGCAGGCTCAACAGGCTGAATAGCCTACTCCTGCTCCTTTCTTCCGAACAAAAACAACAATGGTCCTATTACTGAACCCTGCAGAATGCAACTGTATATTTCCCTCTAGTCCAGATAACAGCTGTTCACTACATTTCTTTTCCATCTATCAACCAATGTTGTATGCTGCTTCTGCTGCTTTTATCCCATGGGCTTCAGTTTTGCTAACAAACCTATTATCTGGTACTTTATCAAAAATCTTTTGAAAATCCATATACACAACATCAACTGCATTACTTTCATCCAACCTCTGTGTTACCTTATCAAAAAACGGAATCAAGTTAGTCAAGCGCCATTTACCCTTAACAAATCTGTACTTGCTCTCCTTCATTCGTTCACTCTTGTCTAAGTGGATGTTAATTTTCTCCCAGACTATTGTTTCTAAAAGTTTCCCCACCACTGCTCTGTAATTGTGAATTTTGTTTGAACAAGGGTGTAACATTTGCAATCCTCCAGCTGTCTTGCACCACCTTATATCTAACATGGATTAGAAGATTGCAGCTCGATTAACCAGATGCAATTACCCAGATAACCTTTTTTCCCCCTCTATGAATCCACATGAGCTCAGTCCAGACATGATCAAATTCCTCTTTTGGATATGACCTTTGTTTCCAGTAATAATTGTGCAATAATGTCCAACTCTTGTACAAGTATTACCGCTACTTATGTCCTCTAAGATTGCAAATGGAGCTTATGAGGCTGATCTTGGAAATGTTTCCATTGGACAAAATAAATTACTTTCAAAATTCTTTGTCCTTATATTGAATAACTTGTATCATTTTCGATGCAAGGACTATTCTAATGGGGCTTCCTTCGGGGCAAATTGTGTCCCTTGAAAGGTTACTGTCACTATCTAATTGTATATTATCTATGAACTGAGTTAACATGGTATACAGAGTTGAAGCCCTGAAGCAAGATGAGCTGAATGTTAACGTGATAACCATTACCTGCTCAGAATTCAAGTGGCGCTACTTTGAAAGAAATTGTGCTCAAGGTTACAAAGTATGAAGTTCAGAATATATTTGAGGTAATGCGGAGATCGCATGAATGTGATCCCCATTTCAACAAAATAATAATACCCTCGGGTTCCCAAATCTCCACGGTCTCTTTTTGAGCCAGTATAACGTTGGCAGCAGCGATACTTCGATACAAATAACACCCTCACCCTGTCAAAATATCTCATAGATGTTAAAAAAAAAATTATAATTAGCTGTTGCAGTCCAGAGTGATAAGACAATCTGTTCTTATTTTCTGTCACTCACTGGTAAATAATAGATGAAGTAATTGGCTTTTGTAATTGTAGGATCTGGGAGCAAAGCTGTCATTTCAATCTTTCTCTTACTGTCTCTATCTTTTGATCATGGATCAATGTGAAGGAAGTGCAATTGGGGTGATCACTGGCCTGTCAATCTTCCTTAAAGCACCATTAGTAATTCTGCAATCTTTTGGAACCAACAGCTATATTTTTGCTGCTCCCCCAGTGGTTTGGCCCTTAGTAGCCTCTGCAAGCTTGGTGAGAAAGGTTTGAACAGCACTGTCCCTTGACAGGGAGGAAATGGCTAAATATGGTCATTATATCTTGGACAAAAAACGCCACTGAATGCCACCAACTCAAAGGACTGAATTTTGAGCCCCCACCCGGACTGGGAACGGAAGCGGGAAGGAGCTAAAAATAGCCATGCTGGCCGCGTGCCAGTTCCCCAGCTCCATCGCGCCTTTGGGCCATTTTTGCGGGTGGGATGGGGATGGGAAAGGCTGGGGATATGGCAGGGCCTATTGAGTCCAATTAAAGGAGACCAGCTGGGATTTTCCAGTTGGCCTCCAGGTTCCTGCAGGTGGTGGGAGCCAGTTTAGGCACCTGGAGGTGGCCTCCTGGTGGTAGGTGGGGGGGGCAGGGGAGGGTGGGCAGCATTCCATGTAGGCCTAGAGGCCCTCCCTGTCTGCCTGGGTGCAAAAGCAGCCACTGGCCGACCTGCAAAGGGGTTCACCCACCTCACACTGACGTCCTGGCTGCAAGATCCATCTTTCTAATTTAAGATTTTAAAATGTTGGAGAGAGGGTGCCTCCAGAAATTATGAACTATAAAATGAACTGATGTATTGATCTCAAAATAGACACCTTTTGCTACAAAACAAGATGGAACAAAGGTCAGGTGGACCTCCTGTACTGTGAATACACATGGTAACTGCTGGAACCCTAAACAAATCGTCATGTCTGGTCAAGTGCTGAAGAAAGAATTAGAAATGTAAATTGCCTATTCAATGTTAATGGCTATCCCTCTTCAATACATTGGGCTAATAATGACTTGGCAGACATGGAAACTCAAACTCAGGATAATGGATGTGAAGAAACACCACTTTATCAAGATGGCATAGAGATGAGCAACATCCAAATCCATTGTCTAACAATGGCACACCATCAAACACCATTTATGAAAACACAATGAGAGAGAAACATGGATGACCTGACAGAAACCAAGTCTCTGATAAGGACATTTTAATAAGAGATATTTTCTATGCAGAAAGCCAGAAGGAAGAGAGAGACCCATCCCAGCAAGAAGAAGGGCCCTGCCAGAATACCATCTTTAAACTACCAACAGGCAGAGACGAAAGGTGACCTTGAAACTCCCCACCTGAGCCATTCTTACAGGATTTCTGCCATTGAATTGTACCTGAGATTTAACCAAAGAAGTCTACGGCAAAGCATCTCTCCACCTGAAACGTTCCAAAATTTGACATCAGTAATCCAAGAAAAAGGAGAAACAGGCCTGCATCATTTTTAAATCTTCCTCCCAGGGAAACAAATAAGGTTTCACAACAAATTCTTTCTTCACACCATCAGACCTAAACACATGCTATCACTTAATCGCTATCTTTTCGTGGGTGTGTGTTGTTACGACTGAGGTGGGAGGAGTGCACTGTTAATTCAGTCCTACTTCTCCACAAGTCATAACATATATTTTAAATTTTCCTACTTACCGAAACAGTCAATAAGAAACTCTATTTTCCCCCAGAATAAAGCACACCAACCAGGTTTCTTTAATAAATAACAAAATTAAAAGTTTATTATTCACCAAGTCTTAACTAATAATAAAGTAAAACATACACACAAATTGAAATGTTAAAGTCCCTTATTTATCCTAGCCCTCCCTCACGCACACACACATACATACACAACCGGCCAACCTGGGAAAAAAAAGGGATTTTTATTTGCAGCTGTTACAAAGAAATAAAAAATAAAAAAAACAACAAATGCCTTCCAGTAACTGTTCACAGTTCCACTCTCAGTCCATACCTTCTGGTGACCTTCCTTTTTACAAAACCCACAAAGTTCAGCAATCTCTTTAATATTCCAGATGAATCAGTGTCCATAATTCAATTATAAGTTTTAAAAACATATTTTACAAAAGAAACAGAAGCAATCTCGCAACAACTCCACCCTTGGAGAAATGAAATGCCATTTGTAAATGTGTTTCATTACAATGTATAAAAAAAAATGTTGAAAACATTTTAAAACACATTCTCACACTCATCCCCCATTCATTCGTTACTTGCAGTTAATACAGTTTTGCTTCGTACTCATATAACTCAAACAAAGTTAAATTTGTGATAAAACATCTGCAATGACATTATTTTTGCCCACAATATGGACAATCTTTAAGTGATATGACTGTAATCATCCGAATAGCATGGCTTTCTGGTTTTTAAATTTTTCCACAAATGCTATCACCAAATCAGCTGTTTGCAACCTTCCAAACAGAGCCACCCAGTTGTTCTAAGTGTTCCTTTCAAGTGTCACTGTAGACCAGCACATCACCAAGGTAAACTATACAGTTAGGAACACTGGCTACCACTGGGTTCACTAGTCTCTGAGAAGTTTCTAGGGTACCCCTGAGCCTATATGGTATCACTTGGTAATGGAAAAACCTGTCCAGTGTGACAAATGCTGATATTTCTTTAGCTCGAGGTTTTAAAGAAAATTTCCAGTATCCCCTTAATAAATCTATTTTTGAAAGAAACATGGCACTGCCCACTCTGTCAATACAGTCTTCCATGCGAGGGATTGGGTAGGAGTTTGCCTTTGTTACTGCACTAACCTTCCTGTTGTCTATGCAAAGTCTCGTTGAACAGACAGGTTTAGCCACTAATACTATTGGTGAACTCCAGCTGCATTGACAGGTGCAATTTGGTGGTTTTCCAGCATGTATTGGATTTCTGCTTTTACTTGGGCCTGTTTCTCTGGACTTAAGCGGTAAGGATGCTGTTTTATAAGAACGGACTCCCCTACCTCCACATCATGTGTGGCTAAGGTTGTACTTCCTGGCTTATCCCCACAGACTCTTTTAGATACTGTGAGTAGCCTTGTTAGGTCTTCTCGTTGTTCTGCATCTAAATATGAAAGCATAGTGTCAAATCTTCCTAGCCATTCTGTATTAGCTAATCGGATAAAAGGAGGTTCAATTTGAGGATTGTCTAGGCCTCCTTCTGTCTCTATCCTCACTTTCATCCTTCACTGTCCCTACTACCTGACATACCTGTGCTTGCTTATCCTTCTCCCGGTGATAATATTGTTTTAACATATTGATATGACACAGTTGATCCTTTTTCCGGTGATCTGGGGTGCCAATCAAATAATTTACCTAATAATTCTCTTGACCACTGAACTGTGCTTTTAATGGTTCACCCTGTAAAGGTAGTAATGCTAACACTTCATCCACTGATTGAAATGTTCGGGTCTTAGCATGTTTGTCTTCCCATTTTTTCATAGTTGTTTGGGATGCTTTACTTATGGTATTACTGAGCCACATTGTAAGCTCTTGTGAGCTGTTCCCAGAATACAGATTCATAATCCAGTACAGAAGATTCATCCCTCTGTTCTAAAAATCTTTCTTTAATTAGTTTTAGAGGACCTCTTTTCTCAATACTGTAAACTAATTCAAAAGGACTAAAATCTGTAGACTCATTAGGTGAATCTCTAGTGGCAAATAAAAGAAAGTCTAGCTTTTTATACCAATCATGGGGATATTCATGATAGTATGCCCTGATCATCGTTTTAAGGGTCTGGTGGTACCTTTCTAAAGCTCCCTGTGTCTGTGGGTAGTATGCTGAAGACTTTAACTGTGTTATACCCAAATTACCCATAACTTCTTGAAATATTTTAGACATAAAATTGGAGCCTTGATCTGACTGAATCTCAATCGATAATCCATATCTAGTGAAGAACTGGGTCAACTTCTCTACCACTATCTTAGCAGTAATTGTTCTCAAGGGAATAGCCTCTGGCAATCGAGTAGCCATATCCATAATAGTGAGTATATATTAGTGTCCCATTTTTGTTTTCAGTAAAGGTCCTACACAGTCTACCAACACCCTACTAAATGGTTCCCCAAAAACTGGTATGGGAATTAGAGGTGCCAGTTTTATGGCAGGTTGCGGTTTTCCCACAAACTGTCCTGTATGGCATGTTTTACAAAACTGCATCATTCCTTTGGAAAGACCTGGCCAGTAATAATGTTGACTTATACGTGATTTGGTCCTCCAGATCGCCACATGTCCCGCTATAGGAAATTCATGCACTAACCTTAATAGTTCCTGGCGATACTTAGGCGGTACAACTATCTGCTGAACAACCATCCATTCTTCGTCCGCAGTTCTGAGAGGCAGACTCCACATCCTCATCAGAACTCCATCTTTAATATAATAGCCTTCTGGAACTCCTTTTTCCTCAGCTGCTGTTAGAGCTGATTGTGCCACTTTATTTAACTCTGGATCAGCTTGTTGAGTTGTGATCAGAGAAGATATATTAAACATTTCCTTTGGATTATCCAAATCCCCAAAGAAAGTTTCAGCTATTTGGCTATCTGTCTGTGATGCCAATTTTACCTCCGACAATGGAACTTGTTTAGCCATTGCTTGAGTTACTAGACAAGAAGGAAAAATTCCTGGAACTGTTCTGACTCTTTAACTTCACTTGGTTTTGTCGTGACTATGGGAGAAGCTTCTACATTTGCTCCAGCCAAATCATTCCCCAGGAGTAGATCAACTCAGTCTATCAGAAAACTGTGGATAACTCCTACGTTACCATCCCAGACATTAGGTCACACTCTAGATGCACCCGATACAAAGATACGGATATATACACCCGCCAATACCATTTACTCTCACTTTTGCATTCAGTGTGCTCTCTGGTGGAAATGTTCTGCCTTTCCCCAGCAAAAGAGTTTGGGTGGTTCCTGTATCCCTAAGTATAACTGTAGGTTTTCCTGCCTCACTTGATGGATAAGGAGTTACTTTTCCTTTCAACAAGAATTTTCTATAACTCTCAGAGTTACAACCCCTGCGCTCACATTGGTTTTTATATTTGGTTTTACAGCTGCCATCAAAGCTACAGTCTGATTTGCTGTACTCTCGGTCAGATCCCCTTTCTCTGCATTGACTTTTTGTACCCCAATAAGTCCCATGGGATTACCTCGCAACTTCCAGCATTCTGCATGAAGATGTCCTACCTTGTGACAATGATAACACTTAGGCTTGCGGACCTCATTCCCACTGTTTTGATCAGGTGAGAAAGAGGGTGGGTTCCCTCTCAGCCGTCACCTGGTCTTACCGTAATAGGGTTTAATTTTAAACACACCGTGTTTTTAGCTCCCCTTAGTGAATCCTTGTTCACGAACTTCCAATTATAAGGCAAAGAAACTCGCCAAAATGGTTTTCTTAGGTTTAAAGAAAAAAGGTTGAATTTTATTAAACTTAAACTCTAATTCGGTTGACGCTTGCAGAAATGTGACGTGCCCACACTAGCATGCATACACAATACACACATGCAGATAGAGACAGAAAAGAGCAGAAAAAAAGTGGAAAATTTTGAGGCAGTATCTGAAGATGGTTTTGGTTACTGTTCTTCGAGCTCACTGTAGAGTCCTTGATTGTAGATAGGTCTTGCTTTTCATTAGGGCCCAGTATTCTTCTTAAACCTTGTTCGATGTAGGAGACTTTTCTCTCTTGAAGTTCATGTGTCCTCAGTTGGTCCAGAGGCTTGTGAGAAAGAAATGAGAGCAGACAAGAGAGGTCTTCTCACTCCAGGAGCGAACAGTCTTTCCTAGTTCAAACCCTTTGTACAATTCAGAAAAACCCAGGTTGCCAAGCAGGTTAGTTATGTGACTAGCTGGTCTGACCATGTCTGTTTGTGGATTCTCTTGTCTTAGCTGACCCTGGAATGTCTCTTCTCTCACATAATACCTGGTGCTCAAAGTCCATTGTGGGTTAAATTGGAGCAGGGAATAATCCCTTTGTCCCTCCAAGGGTCTGTTAGTATGCAAATGTTCTTTCCAGCCACGGCCGATCTGTTTAACAAGTCATTTCCTCATTCCAGCAACAGTTTAAGATCAATGTTCATATGACAAAATTAATATGCCTCATTCTTGGCAGCTGGGAGCCTGCATGACACCCTCCCTCAGCACTTTCCTTTCTGGCCTGAGGAGAGGATTCTGGGGCGTTCCCAGCTGTCCCTTCTTGTCTTCGGCTACATGCCTTCCTTTCGCTCTCCCACTTTCTATCCTTCTTGGGTTTGTGGGGGTGATGGACAAAGTGCTTGGGCTTTTATACAAGCTCATAATCATCAGCGATTTCCACTGCGTGTCTGGCCCTTGAAACATTCTGGTTCTCTACATGAGTTCTTACCAATGAAGGGAGTGAATTTTTCAATTATCCAAGGAGAATTAGTTCCCTAAGGTTCACATACGTAGCTTCCATCTTTAGTGCCCTTATCCAATGATCAAAATTAATTTGCTTTACCCTCTCATATTCTATATAAGTCTGTACAGCCAATTTCCGGAGGATCCAAAATTTCTGTCAGTAAGATTCAGAGACTAACTCATAGGCAGCGTGAATAGCCTTTTTTGCCATCTCATAATCTGCAGAAGCCTCCTCAGAAAGCATGGCATAAACCACATGAACTCTGCCCATCAATCTTCTTTGAATAAGCAGAGTCCAGCTTTCCTTTGGCCATTTCATTTGTTTGGCTATCTTTTCAAAAGAAATGAAAAATGCCGATATGTCCCTTTCCTCAAACTTAGGGAGAGCTTGTATAAATTTAAGCAGCTTTCCGCTAGCTCATAGGCTGGAGTCAGATTCTTCCTGACCAGAATCATCACTGACATCAAGACTACTCTTTTGTCTTAGTTTCATCTTTTTAATTTGAATTCCTTCCTTTCTCTTTCTCTTTCCTTTTCCGCAAACTCAAACTTTTTCATTGTCAATTCTTTTTCCTGCTCAAATTTTCTTATTGCTATTTCTTTTTCTTTTTCCTGTTGAAGCTCCAGTTGCTTTATCTGTAATAGCATTTTAGCTAATTCAACTGCACTACCCTCTGGTTTGCTTTCTTATTCTTCCAATTCCAAATGTTGGGCTATTACGGCAATCATATCTGCTTTTTTAGCTCCTGGTTTTAATCCTAACCACAATTATGCTGCCAATGCTATTAGCTTAACCGTAGTTCAGTTCCACAAATCACTCAGGGATACATCCTCCTTCCCCAGAAAAGTCTCAGCAATTACTACAGACATTCCGGTGGTGTAGACTTTATTACACAAGAAGCATGGTTCTTTTATATTCCTTTTTCAATTATTTTTACCCCACTTACAATTGAACGTCGTCAGTGATGGGTTAATCCTGACAAGAGCCCCCAATTAATATGTTACGACCGAGGCAGGAGGAGCGCACTGTTAATTCAGTCCCACTTCTCCACAGGTCATGACATATATTTTAAATTTTCCCACTTACCACAACAATCAATCATATACTGTATTTTCCCCAAGAATTAAGCATGCCAACCAAGTTTCTTCAATAAACAACAAAATTATCCGTTTATTATAAACCAATAATAAAGTAAAACATACACAAAAATTGAAATATTAAAGCCCCTTATTTATCCTAGTTCTCACGCACACACATACATACAGAAATGATTAACTGGGGGAAAAAAGGAATTTTTGCTTACAGCAGTTACAAAGAAATAGAAGGAATAAAAAAACTTAGACTGAAAAGAAGGTATTGAAAGATGCCCTCTGTCTCGGTGAGGATTCCAAAGGTGAATAGCTGGCTGTCAATGGGATCTTCCTAGAATAGTTCTTTCCAGGTGATGCTGTTGATCAGTTTTGAGTAGGTTTTCCAAGAGATGCAGCTACAGAAGGCTTCAGTCAGGTCTTGGTGCAGAAATGTAGCAACAAAGGTTTCAGTATCACACATTTGACATGCAAGTTCCTTCTTAAACTACAGGAGTAAATAGGAACACCCTTGATGCAGAATTCCTTTTCATGAGAAAGATAGGCTGGTAGTCTCCTGGCAGGTCAATAAGCAAACTACTTCTCGTTCAGGCCAAAACCCCAACTGGCTTTTTTTTAACAGTTCAAAATGAAACTAAAACTTTTCCAAAAGTCCAGTCTTTTACATCTATTAATCTTGCCTTGTCACCTCTCTTCAAACCAAAACAACCCCTGCTGGGTTTTTATTTGAGAACAGATGTCTTCCAGTTACTGTTTACAGTTCCACTCTCAGTCCATACCTTCTGCTGACCTTCCATTTTAGAAAAAAAAACACGAAGTGCCGCAATCTCTTTAAAATTCCAGATGAATCAGTGTCCATACTTCAAATATAAGTTCTTAAAGCATATTTTACAAAGGAAACAGAAGCAATCTCGTAACAGAGTGCATATGTGTGTGAGTGGGTGATGTTGCAAGTATGTTTGGGTATTGTTTAATAAATATCTATCTTTCTTTAAACCTTTGAGAAAACCTGTCATTTGTCTTTTTATTGCCTATTAAAAAATGCTGAAGAGTTAAAACAATTCTAATAAAAAACACTGGCCTGGATTTTCTAATCTCGCCACCGTCCACCTGTCCACACCATAAAGCCACCACAACCTTCCACGCGGTGGCTCATCTAAATAGCCAGGGCAGGTCGCCCCAACCCCCCCCCCCCGATCATGTGGAGGGGGAAGGCTGTCTGTCCCCGGCAATGGTGTCAGCTGCCTGTGCGTAGGCGCTGACCCAATTTTTAAAGGGCTGTCAGCCCTACCAGCTAACTTAAATATTTCAAGGTAAATGAAATTAAAATAAATGAATAGATCTCTTTTGCCCCTCTCCCACCCGCCAATAACAATTAAATTATTTATTTGCCCTTTCTCCCTGCCCCCCCAAAACACCTTTACCATCTGACCTTCCCCTCCCAAACTGCAAAACTTTCAACTGCAACCCTTTCCACCATCCCCTACACCCCTGGTGCTAATTTGACCCTGTTCCCTCCCCCCCACACTAGTGTTGTGCCTCGTTTCCCGGACGGGGATCTGAAGGCGCGGGAGGGTCGGCCACCGGGTCGCAGATCACAGCAGGAGATCAGGCAGCAACTTGAGCTTCATTCATTCAATCATTTTAATTTATTTAAATATTCAAATTAGGGTCCTGTGGCCAAGTGGCGGGTGGGCGGGGGGGTGGGGGCGCCATGAGGCCTCGCCGTTGCCAGTAATATCGAGCTGGGCCCTCCCGCCATTGGGGTGAGTGGCGGCCCTCTCCTGGAGACATTTTCCGCCCCCCGCCACGAAACCCAACCTCGGGGGGTTGGGTAAAATCCAGCCTACTGGTCTTTGGTAAGTTGAGAGGTGAAAAGTGGAAATCATCCTTATTATTTCCCAACTGTCTGTAGCACCCTCGATTGCAGCGTGCTGCTCCTTTCAAGCTGGAAGGCCTCTGATCGGCCTTCCAGCTTTGAGAGAACGTCCACCATCCTTACTTGGCTGTTGGACCCCTATCCAGGATGTTGACCTATCCAGGTCAATTCAGGGGGCACCCCTGTGAAAACCACAATGAGTGACTGTTACCCCCCGCACCACCCCCCCACACCCCCAAGATGGATTCGGCACACGGAAGCAGTCCCGACTTCAAATTCTCACCCTGGAGGGAAAATCCTGCCCAAACAGTCAAAAGAATTCACCATCTGTCATTTGCCCTTATGCTGAAGAAACAAAAAGCCATTTCCTCCACACATGAAATCTAATGCTCCTGTAGTGAAACAAGACAAGGGCTTAATTTTAGAAATGTTCCCCTTTCTCAATAAAAATGGGGAAAAAGATAATTCAAACTGAAAGCATTCTTTATTTGGAACAAACCAGGAATCTTTGTAGTGCCAATGCATCCTTCTCTCTTTTTCTCTTTGGCCTCCTTGTCTCGAGAGACAATGAGTAAGCGCCTAGAGGTGGTCAGTGGTTTGTGAAGCAGGACCTGGAGTGGCTATAAAGGCTAATTCTAGAGTGACAGACTCTTCCACAGGCACTGCAGATAAAATTGGTTGTTGGGGCTGTTACACAGTTGGCTCTCTCCTTGCGCTTCTGTCTTTTTTCCTGCCAACGCAGTTACTGATAGATTAAAACATTAAACAAGCCTGTCATAGTGAACTGTAAATGTTATGGCACTGCACATCAGAAGTAGGTAATTCCATAGCGCTTCTGTTGGTACTTACTGCAGCAATCCGCTAGTCCATGCCCAGTTCCAATGCAAATGAGATACAATATTCATCTATCTGCAAAATTAGAAAAATCCAGTTAAATACTTTAATATATGAAATATTTCTATTGATTGCATTGACAGCCTGTTTAATAGGGTGAAATGTTTATGGTCCAAATCTGGCTGGAGTATGGCCATTTGTTTGACTTTTTCTTGCAGCCTTCAGTTGTTAAACCTTTTCCGCCATCACTTGTTGGAGGTGGAGGCTGACAACAGGGCATCTTTGATCTTAGTGCAAGGTAGGACCAACAGCATATCTCCTGAACCAATGAGATTTAAGGATTAAGGAAGAGTCTGAGGAATAACGGAAAAGGAGGGTGAATTGGAGTCAAATCAGGTACAGAAAGAGAAATAGAGATGGAAAGAAAGATGAGATTAAGAGAGAAAGACAAAAGAGAGCAAAATGAAAAGTAAGATTTTTGGATACAAATTTAACATTTTAAAATGCTTTAACAACAATTTACTACATATAGCAATGAGACTCAACAATTTAAATTGTTCCTTTCTTTGGCCAGAGAGCGTCATAGGCATTGTATTAACAATTATCACATTGTTTAAAGGGTACCTACGCTATTGGTTATGAGCCCTAACATTGTGACTGGTTTAATTGGCAATTAATGTACAAATTGAGGAAATTCTTTAAAATAACAGGGAGGTTGAGGCCTAGATATCATTTTTTGTGAGGCAAATGACAGAGCAGCATGCATTGATCAAGTTCTGGAGATTCGCAACTCACGGCATATTTCTTCATCCTCAAAACTTGCTGGCTGACTTCTGCATTAATGATGGCATGCTGTAAAAATTCCGGGAAGATTTGGCTGATCATTTATTAAGTCTTCAGTGTTACAGGGCCAAAAATTCAGGTATTTAAAAAACCCAAACCTTATTACCAGTGATTAAACATTTACTCCTTGACCCAATTAATGAGATTCGATGCATATCCTTTTGACGAGTATACTTGAATCCTGTCCTCTTCTCTAGACAGTTTAATGTGATAATGGTTGTCTGTTTGAAAAGAAATGCATAGGCTGTTAGTCCACTGTGTACAGCAGGAGATTTGAAATTGTCATAAGATTTAAATCTACTACAAGAAGTTCCTGCAATGGGAACTTGCAGTTTTCAGTTACATTGTGATCTATCACCATACAGGCTGATTGCTAATTGCTGTTCTCGATGATAACTTCCATTTCATGTTTTATGATGGGCATAGTTTGATGATTAGCACAGGAAATCTTCACAGAAAGGAAGAAAGAGAGCAGGGAACTCATGGTTGAGGAAGATTGTGCAATAAATGATATTAATATATTGATAAGGTAATATATTTTTCAATGGAATTGTGTCTTCGATTCAATATAGTGGCCTAATTTAAATAAGAATCTAAATAGGCTGATTATAATTGGAACAAATAAAAACCGCTTTTATTAAAACTGATTTTTCACCTGGAATTTTTACTTTATTAAATATCATAGGTTCTCGATTGAGAATTGATGCTTAGTGTATTTTTGCCACTTATCCTAAAAATAGATTTGCCATGCCTGTAGCATTACTCAGGTAGACAAGAATTTTTTTTTAATTGTGAAAGTAAGTGAACTTTCAATGTGGGCACATTGATGGGACCTGGATCTAGTTTTCATTTTAAAAATAGGATTTTCAGACACTGTCTGTACTAGTTTTCAATCTCCTAACACTCTGAGGGTAATGAGACCATACTGATGCACTGCTATGACCTGTACTGTGCAGCAGCTAAAGCCTACAGTTAAAAGTTTAAAAGTCATGAAATTCAGACCTCTGAGGACCCAAATTCCATTAGCACCTGGAGGCATGAATTAATGCTGGCAAATGCAGTGAGATGAACAAATCTGAATGGTTTTTGAGATTGACTGACTTAAATTTTTCATTAAGGCTAAGAATGATATGATGCATGTGTAATAGTAAATACAATGGGTATTTATGCCGATGAAATAATACTAATAAAGGAACAAGTAACTGCAAGAAGGAAACTGAAAGTGGTACCTTATCATTTTGTAAATACTGCTGGAAACTTCAGTAATGATGGAATCCTAACTAGTGAATCTTGCTCAATATCTTCTTGCAAAATCCTTGAATGAACTGCTTCATAAATGTTATTAATTATTTCTCACTTGGTAAGTGAAAGTTTCCGAGCTTACCTTAAGTAAATTATTACACAGCAAAAACTATTATTTGAACTTGAATGCACATCATTTCAAGGGTAATGCCCTCATATCAGAGCAACCACCAACTATTTGTGTATATATGCTATTACGACTGCGGCGGGAGCAACGCATTGTCAATTCAGTCCCGTCACTCCACAGGCCACAGCATATTATTAAGCTTTCACCTCCAATCGGAAAATAGCCAAATTAAACACTCTAGTAATCCCTGAAATAAAACAGACCAAACCAGGTTACTTTAGACAACAACAAATTAACTATTTATTAAAAAACTAAATATTAAACACTATTAAGATAAACCTATGTCTAACTTCTTATTTTAACATAACTCCCACATTCACACACATACACCCAAAATAAAACTAGCAGTTAACTGGTTTTAAAGTGGAGTTTTTAAAAATTAGCTGTTTCTTAAGAATAAGTAAACAAGTAAGTTTTTTTTTTAGGTTATGTTCCTGATTTAGATTCTAATGTGGAAATAGTCAAAGGTCTCTTGAAGTCTTCACATGGATTTGATGAAATTATTCCTTCAGTAGATAGGCATTCAACACTTCGGCTGCAGCAAGCATTAAACAGTTCTTTGAATGATGAGCACAGCAATACAAATGGTTTCTTGAAAAAAAAGGCTTTTCTTCTTTACTCAGGGAATTAACTAGGGTTAAAAACAAGAAATGCTAGAACCACTCAGCAGGTCTGGCAGCATCTGTGAAAAGAGAAGCAGAGTTAACGTTTCGGGTCAGTGACCCGAAACGTTAACTCTGCTTCTCTTTTCACAGATGCTGCCAGACCTGCTGAGTGGTTCCAGCATTTCTTGTTTTTATTTCAGATTTCCAGCATCCGCAGTATTTTGCTTTTAATTAACTTGGCTTATAGCTCCTTGTAGAACTTTTGCTGAGAGGAAATAGACAGCTTTCTTTCTCTTCAATTCGCCTCACTGGAAAGTCTCTCAGAACTAACTGGGGGCTTTCAGCCAGTTTCTGCCAGTTTCACACACAATCAAGTGGACTCATTGCACCATCTGACCTCTCCCTCCTGCTGTTGCCCAGGGTAATAAAAAATGCCGCTTTGGCACACTGTGTCTCCAGAATGTTCTCTCCCTTAAAGGTGCACTGTTTTTAACAAATTCTTAAAGGCACACACACTATTTTTATCCGAGGAGAAAAATAATTACAGGTCTGTGACAATGCAAATATTTCAATTGGTTCAAAACAAACGAAATGAAGGGTCAGCAACAACCCAAAGCTTCCAGGGGCTGCAGGCAATTCCTTTCCTCAACAAAGTTAGTTGCACCTATGTCACTTGCCTGAGTATTTGCCCTCAACATTTTGTCCAGGTTGGAAAACCTGCTACTCAGAAAATAATTATGAAAAGGACTACATGCACCATTGTGGTATAACCGAGGATTTTGAAATTGAGGTAAAAGAATGTAACTTTTAAAGGATATCAGAAAAAGAAGCAACATTAGAGTTGAAAGGATACATATTGCTACTTGTAGGGCAGACGTTAGAGTCATAGGGTCATAGTCATACAGCACAGAACAGGCCCTTCGGCCCATCGTGTCTGTGCCGGCCATCAAGCACCTACCTATTCTAATCCCATTTTCCAGCACTTGGCCCGTAGCCTTGTATGCTATGGCATTTCAAGTGCTCATCTAAATACTTCTTAAATGTTGCAATGGTTCATGCCTCTACCAGCTCTTCAGGCGTTCCAGATTCCAACCACCCTCTGGGTGAAAAAACTTTTTCTCAAATCCCCTCTAAACTTCCTGCCCCTCACCTTAAATCTATGCCCCCTGATTATTGACCCCTCTGCTAAGGGCAAAAGTTTCTTCCTAGCTAATCTATCAATGCCCCTCATAATTTTGTATACCTCAATCATGTCCCCCCTCAGCCTTCTCTGCTCTAATGAAAACAACCCTAACCTATCCAGTCTCTCTTCATAGCTGAAACACTCCAGCCCAGGCAACATCCGGGTGAATCTCTGCACCCTCTCCAGTGCAATCACAGCCTTTCTATAGTGTGGTGCCCAGAACTGTACACAGTACTCCAGCTGTGGCCTAACTAGTGTTGTTTTCTTTTACACCTTTCCAAAACAATAATGTTATATTCACATTTATAGCTCCTTTCGGTTCTTCAGATGGGCATTTCTAGTTTGTCCAGCTTAGATGTTAGCTAGAATTTTACAATCCTGTTTGTGTTTCAAAGTGTTGCTCCAAGTGAAGAAGTGACATACCTCCTTTTATGATGGTAGGAGGAATTAAACATGGTAAGGAGACTTTGTTGATTTTATGTGAATAGTGTTGTAAGTCCCTTGATAATCTTCGAATATTGCCATGAGATCTTTAACATCCAACTGAGATGGCAGACAGGGCCTCAGTTTAACATCTCAACCAAAAGACAGCATGTCCAAGAGTGCAGCACTCCCTCAGTAGTGCAGTGGAGTGTCAGTCCAAATTATGTACTCAATGTTCTGGAGAGAGATTTAAACTCACAATCTTCTGACTCAGGTGTGAGTGCTACCAACTGAGTCAAGACTGACCCATCTGGAATAGATGCATGCAGATACATAGGCTACAGGAAATAGGATGTAGTTATCTACTAGGCCCAGAATTAAAAGTAAAGGTAGCAGAAAGACCCACCCAGGAACTTAAGTCCATGTGTTGGCCAAAGGTCTAAATGTAATAGTTTTGTTCATTTTTGGGCTACTGAAACTTGTGTTCACAGGCACAAGGAAAGAAGAGAAGGGAAAAGAAAAGGCTTGCATTTGTACAGCACCTTTCATGGCCTCAGGATGTCCTAAAGCACCTTACAACCAATGAAGCACTTTTTTGAATTATAGTCACTGTTGTAATGTAGGAAGTATGGCTGCCAATTTGTGCACAGTAAGCTCCCACAAACAGCAATGTGATAATGACTAGATAATCTGTTTATGTGATAGTGTTTGAGGGATAAATATTAGCCAGGACACTGGGGATGACTCCCCTGCTCTTCTTTGAAATAGAGTCATGGGATCTCTGTCCACCTGAGTGCAGACAGCTCATCCGAAGGACAGCCCCTCTGATAATACAGTACTTAATAGAGTTGTAGTCATTATGTCACAGCAGGAGGCTATTCAGCCTATCGGCTCCATGCTGGCTCCCTGTAAGGCAATCCCGTAAGTCCATTTCCCCTTTCTATCCCCGTAGCCCTGCAAGTTTATTTCCCTCAAATGACTATCAATTTCCTTTTGAAATCATTGATTGTCTCCTCTTCCACCAACCTCGTAGGCAGTAAGTTCTAGATCATTACCACTCGCTGTGTAAAAAGTCTTCCTCACATTCCCCCTGCGTCTCTTGCCCAAAGCCTTAAATCTGTGCCCCTAGTCCTTGTATCAACAGCTAATGGGAACAGCTTTTCCTTGTCAACTTTGTCTAAACCTGTCAAAATCCTGTACAGTTCTATGAAATCTCCCCTCAACATCCTCTGCTCCAAAGGAAACAACCCCAGCTTTTCCAACCTAACCTTGTAGCTAAAATCCATCATCCCTGGAACCATTTTGCTGAATCTCCTCTGCACCAACTCAAGGACCTTCACATCTTTCCTTGTGGTGACCTGAATTGGATGGAATACTCTAGTTGTGGCTTAACCAGAGATTTTATAAATGTTCAGCATAACTTCCTTGTTTTTGCACTCAATTCTTCTATTTATGAAGCCCAAGATCCCATATGCTTTGCTAGCTACTCTCTCAATATGACCTGCCATCTTCAAAGTTCGATGCACATGAACCACCAGATCCCTCTGTCCCTGCACATGCTTTAGAAGTGTGCCAGTAATTCTGTATTACCTCTGCCTCTCCATTCTGCCAAAATGTATCACCTCTCACTTATGTATTAAATTCAATTTGCCACCTGTCTGCCCTGTCTTCCCATTCTGCTAGCCTATCTATTTCCTGTTGCAGGCTACTTGTATTATCCTCACTGTTTGCCACACCTCCATGTTGGGTATCATCGACAAAATTTGAAATTTTCCTCTGTATTCCAAATATCAAAAAAGCAATGGTCCTAGCACTGGCCCTTGGGGAACACCATTGTCTACCACCCCCTCGTCTGAAAAACAACCATTTACCATGACTCACTGCTTTTTGTCTTGAAGACAATTTTCTATCGAAGCTGACACTGACTCTCCTATTCCATGAGCCTCAATTTTGTTAACCAGCATTTTATGTGCCTTTTATTCATTAACCAGCCTTCTGATTCAGTTGCAAGAGTGCTGCCCACTGAGCCACGGCTGACAGCTGTATTTGCTTTCTTCATAGCTCTCTTTGGCACCCTACAGTGAAATGTCAATATCGGCAAATGTGAAAGGGGATTTATCCATATTTATTCCCTCTGCAGGTAGCTGTAGTTCTGTGTTATTCATTATCAGCATGTTCAATGTCTCTTAAAATCAACAGAATTAAATGTAAGGTGAACCAAAAAGAAAGGAACACAAAAAAGAATTACAGAATCAGAATTGGCAGGTCGTCCATTACTGTGCCAGTAAAGTGAATTCTGACAAAAACAATAAATGAAGAGGTAGCATCAGTTGGGGAAACTGATCCCAGCAAATCTAAATTTATGCGTTTTTAAATCCTGTTTAAACTCACCATTGAGAAAAAGCTGTATATACAATTGCTATTCAACTATATCTCTCAAATTTTAACCCTCCTTTGTTCCAGTCTCCCATGAAGTGTGAATTTACCTGATCACTCTGTAGGATATCTGAATTCAGTTTGAGGGATTTTGATGAGGTAAATAGGGAAACCAGTTTCCAGCAGTCGGGTGAATCGATAACCAGAGGGTATAACTTTAAGATATCACCAAAAGATAGGAGATTTAATTTTCTCCACAGAGGCATATTAGGCCATAGAGTAACCGATCAGAAATAGTAGTGGAAGCAGAATCCATAGTAGATTTTAAGCAGGGAATGAATGGTCAAAGTGAAAAGAATTACGTGTATGGAAAGAGCAGAAGAATAGAACTAGATGGATAGCTCTTTCAGAGAGCTAATACAGGTGTAATAGACCAAATGACCTCCTTTTGTGCTGAAAGTTCTGTGGTTCTATGTAGGGATGTGAATTTAGCTTTAATCTGCACTTATTGTGCTGTGTAAGGTGAGAAACGCACCACCACAGCAACTTTTTTTTGCTACTGCCTACACGATGGATCAAAAGTATCTCGGTGAAAAGGCCTTGCTCAAATCTGTCTCCGCTAAACTATCTTTGTGTGAATGAGCTACCAGCCTCGGGTTGCTTTGTATTATTGTGGGCAATAAATGCTGTCCTAGCCAGCGATGCCTGCATCCCATGAATTAATTAAAAATAATAATTTCTGGATTTTGGTATGTTATGATCAGTGGATGGACTGGTTCTGGCAAACAGGCAGGAGACTCTCCAGGATTCAGACAGAGAAGGGGTGAGGACTTCAATTAAAGGTTTCCTTTTTCATAAGTAGAAATATCTGTTGCAAGAACACTATTTGAAATAGGTAAGCAGTATTTATTTCTATGTGAGTTTTATAAGAACATGAAGGAGTTGGAGTGAGAAAAGACCCATCAATCCTGCTTCTTCCACAGTGCATGTATAATCACCTTTAAATATGAACTCTTCCACCGCACCACCGCCCCCTCCCCCGCCACCCGACAATCCTGATCTCTGCACTCTCTCCCTGACCCCCAAATGAATCAAATACATCATTAATATTTATTTATCCTCAATCCCCATTCTTGGGATATTTTATTATGTTAAAGGCGCCTATATAAATGCAAGTTGTTGTAAAGGTATTAATTGAGAATTAATTAGCTTTTGGGTTAGTCTATTTCATATATCCAGGAGGTCCAGGATCAGAGGGACCTGGGTGTATATGTGCATAAATCATTGAAGGTGGCAGGACAGGTTGAGAGTGATTAATAGAACATACAGCATCTTAGGCTTCATTTACAGGGGTATAGAGTACAAAAGGCAGGAAGTTATGTTAAACTTGTAATGGGCACTGGTTTGGCCTCAACTGGAGTATTGGCCAGAATTTTAAGCCACCCCAGTGAGCCGGATTGTGGTCGTGGTGGGTGCTGGGGGGGGCGGTGGTGGGTGGCATAAAATTGAGTGGGAGGCTCCGGGAGCCCTTTCCAATCCATTGCAGGCCAATAAAGGCCCTTAATTGGCCACTTAATACCACTTAAGTGCCTTTGCCCACCTCCATGGGGATTTTACTCATGGCAAGTGGGCATCCGGGAGACATGAAAGGCCGTCCAATGAAACCTGGTGGCCTCTTAGTGCACCGGGGGGAGGGGGGCCCTGACAATCGTGCACAAGGTTTCTGATTGAGGGCTGCCCCCACTTCCCCAACCACCCCCAGGACCCAAGATCCCCCCTTTTCCCCCTCCCCCTCAAATGACCACCCTTGCCTCATTGGGGCACGAGTAATTACCCCTGGCGAAGCAATCCTAACTTACCTGCAGTCTTGGCTCCATGTCCTCGGCTGGGCTGCAGTCCCAGCAGTGGCCACTGCTCCCAATGGCGCTGCTGGGACTTAGAGGTGCCAGCCCGATGGTTGGCTGGCAGCTCAATGAGGCTCCCTCAAGCGGGTGGAAGTCCTGCCTCGGAACAATTAAAGCCTGGGGACCCGTAAAATGCGGGATGGATCCCCGGGCTAGGCTGAAGCGGGTTCGCCACCGACTTTTACATTGGTGGCCAGCTCCCATCCGACAGACATAAAATCCAGCCCATTGTATCCAGTTCTGGTGCCACACTTTAGGAAGGATGTGAAGGCATTGGAGAGAGTGCAGGAAAGGTTCATGAGAATGGTTCCAGGAATGAGGAACTTCAGTTACGTGGATAGATTGGAACTGTATTCCTTGGAGAAAACAAGGTTGAGGGGAGATTTGATAGAGGTATTCAAAATCATGAGGGGTCTGGACAGGGTAGATAGGGAAAACTGTTCCTATTTGTGGAGGGACAGAGAACAAGAAAGCACAGATTTAAGGTAATTGGAAAAAGAAGCAATAGCGACAGGAGGAAAAACGTTTTCATACAGTGAGTGGTTAAGATCTGGAATGCACTGCCGGAGAGTGTGGTGGAGGCAAGTTCATTCGAGGCATTCAAGAGGGAATTAGATTGTTATCTGAAAAGGAAGAATGTGCAGGGCTATGGGGAGTGACACTAGGTAAACTGCTCTTGCGGAGGGCCGGTCAAATGGCCTCCTTCTTCTGTGCTGTAACAATTCTGTGATTCTATGTTGTGAGGGAAAAATCCTAATCTTGCTTGAATCTTGTCCTCAAGTTCTGTGCTAATTGTAAAAGCTAAAAACTTTGCCCACTTTGATCCTATCTATACTTCCATTATTCCAAAGATCTGAATCACCTTTTTAGTCTTATCTCAAGTAAAAATAAATTCAGTTGCCTGAGTCTTGTTTCATGAGTTAATCCGTTAAAGCCTGGAATCATCTTGGACACTCTTTTCAAAATAATTTTCCGATTGGCACAGATTTTGCAGTCAGTGGTGAACAAATGGGGCTAGCCATTCACTACAATTGCACTTGCCCAGGACTTTTTATGCGGTTTGCACTAGAACTTGGTGCGATTAGAAATCCATTTTGGTGCAGTATCCTCTACAGGGAATCTGGGACCTGTGCCATCAGTCCAAGTAATTTTGTATCTCTTTAGCCAATCAGATTGAAGAATTCTTAATGACTCTGAACCAGGAAGTGTTGGTTGGAATTCAATGGAAAATCATGCACAGAAAGTGAAGTAGAGAGAGGACGAAAGGTGGGATGAAATAAAGAGGGGAAAAAGGTAGGATTAAAAAAGAGAGATGAAAAAGGCACAAAAAAGGTTTTAAAAATGAATTACATTTTATTTTTTTAAATCTCCAGTAATAATTGAAGGACTGGGACTCCACGCTTGTACAAGGTTTGTATTTTCAGTGCTAGAGAGTTTGTTTGGCAGTAATTAATGACTTGCCACTCCAGAGATTGGAGCACAAAATCTAGGCTTGCATTCCAGTGCAGTACGGAGATGCCAGCTTTCAGATAAGATGTTAAACTGAGGCCTTCTTTACCCTCTCAGGTGGACATAAAAGATCCCATGGCACTATTTTGAAGAAGAGCAGGGAGATTCTCCCTGGTGTCCCAAACAATATTTCTCTCTCAACCAACATGATTTAAAAAAAGTGTAAACTTGCTGTGTGAAATTGACTACACTTCAAAAATAATTCATTGGTTGTAAAGCAGTTTGATACATCCAGAGGTTGTGAAAAGTGCTATATAAATGCAAGTCTTTCTTTTTTTGAAAAAAAAATTCTTACTGTGGAATAGACAAGCCCTAATTTTTTTCTGCTATATTTAGTAGGTTTATATCATGTAAGTATAGCAACTTCATGCTTTTCCATATATTTGAATGCCAGGTCTCTCTGTAAGTTACTGCTCAGTGGTTAGCACCGCAGCCTCACAGCTCCAGCAACCTGGGTTCAATTCTGGGTACTGCCTGTGTGGGGTTTGCAAGTTCTCCGTGTGTCTGCGTGGGTTTCCTCCGGGTGCTCCGGTTTCCTCCCACAGCCAAAAGACTTGCAGGTTGATCGGTAAATTTGCCATTATAAATTGCCCCTAGTATAGGTAGGTGGTAGGGGAATATAGGGACAGGTGAGGATGTGGTAGGAATATGAGATTAGTGTAGGATTAGTATAAATGGGTGGTTAATGGTCAGCACAGACTCGGTGGGCCGAACGGCCTGTTTCAGTGCTGTATCTCGAAATCTAAAAAATCTATAGCAAAGCTTCTGGAGGAATGAGGAAAATTGGACAGCAACTTCCTTTCATTGCAGCAGCTTTTTCGGGAGCAGAGAGTGAGCGAGTGAGCAGCTGGGAAGGTCAGTTTGAAAGTAAATTTAATTTCCTTTTGTTTTTCGGCGGAGGCCAGGGGGCTGCTGGGTAAGTAAAACACTATATATTTGGGCGGTTTAAAATAACTTTCCTTTCATTGCAGCAGCTTTTTCGGGAGCAGAGAGTGAGCGAGTGAGCAGCTGGGAAGGTCAGTTTGAAAGTAAATTTAATTTCCTTTTGTTTTTAGGCGGAGGCCAGGGGGCTGCTGGGTAAGTAAAACACTATATATTTGGGCGGTTTAAAATAACTTTCCTTTCATTGCAGCAGCTTTTTCGGGAGCAGAGAGAGAGCGAGTGAGCAGCTGGGAAGGTCAGTTTGAAAGTAAATTTAATTTCCTTTTGTTTTTCGGCAGAGGCCAGGGGGCTGCTGGGTAAGTAAAACACTATATATTTGGGCGGTTTAAAATAACTTTCCTTTCATTGCAGCAGCTTTTTCGGGAGCAGAGAGAGAGCGAGTGAGCAGCTGGGAAGGTCAGTTTGAAAGTAAATTTAATTTCCTTTTGTTTTTCGGCAGAGGCCAGGGGGCTGCTGGGTAAGTAAAACACTATATATTTGGACGGTTTAAAATAACTTTCCTTTCATTGCAGCAGCTTTTTCGGGAGCAGAGAGTGAGCGAGTGAGCAGCTGGGAAGGTCAGTTTGAAAGTAAATTTAATTTCCTTTTGTTTTTCGGCGGAGGCCAGGGGGCTGCTGGGTAAGTAAAACACTATATATTTGGGCGGTTTAAAATAACTTTCCTTTCATTGCAGCAGCTTTTTCGGGAGCAGAGAGTGAGCGAGTGAGCAGCTGGGAAGGTCAGTTTGAAAGTAAATTTAATTTCCTTTTGTTTTTTGGCGGAGGCCAGGGGGCTGCTGGGTAAGTAAAACACTATATATTTGGGCGGTTTAAAATAACTTTCCTTTCATTGCAGCAGCTTTTTCGGGAGCAGAGAGTGAGCGAGTGAGCAGCTGGGAAGGTCAGTTTGAAAGTAAATTTAATTTCCTTTTGTTTTTCGGCGGAGGCCAGGGGGCTGCTGGGTAAGTAAAACACTATATATTTGGGCGGTTTCTGAACCCGAGACACCACACTTGTCGTGTCTCCCACCCGCCCTCCTCCTCTAACCAAAAAAAAAAGGACTCGGTGGGGTGTTCATAAGGTAAGGCTTTTTCGATTTCTCTGGTTTTATTGTGATTGGTAAAAACTTTTCGTTCCTTTTTCATTTAACTAAGTTAAGCTTAAGATTAAAAATGGCAGGAGATCTCAGACCCGTGTCATGCTCCTCTTGCTCAATGTGGGAGCTCAGGGACACGGCTGATGTCCCTGACTCCTTCACGTGCAGGAAGTGTGTCCAGCTGCAGCTCTTGTTAGACCGCATGACGGCTCTCGAGCTGCGGATGGACTCACTTTGGAGCATGTGCGATGCTGAGGAGGTCGTGGATAGCACGTTTAGTGAATTGGTCACACCGCAGATTAGGATTGCTGAGGGAGAAAGGGAATGGGTGACCAAAAGGCAAAGAAAGAGCAGGAAGGTAGCGCAGGAGTCCCCTGCGGTCATCTCCCTCCAAAACAAGTATACCGTTTTGGATACTGTTGGGGGAGATGGCTCACCAGGGGAAGGCAGCAGTAGCCAGGTCCATGGCACCGTGGCTGGCTCTGCTGTTCAGAAGGGCGGGAAAAAGAGTGGAAGGGCTATAGTCGTAGGGGATTCGATTGTAAGGGGAGTAGATAGGCGGTTCTGTGGTCGAAAACGAGGCTCCCGAATGGTATGTTGCCTCCCAGGTGCACGGGTCAGGGATGTCTCAGATCGGCTGCAGAACATTCTAAAGGGGGAGGGTGAACAGCCAGTTGTCATTGTGCACATAGGCACTAATGATATAGGTAAAAAACGGGATGAGGTCCTACAAGCAGAGTTTAGGGAGTTAGGAGCCAAGTTAAAAAGTAGGACCTCAGAGGTAGTAATCTCAGGATTACTACCAGTGCCACGTGATAGTCAGAGTAAAAATGAAAGAATAGTCAGGATGAATGCGTGGCTTGAGAGATGGTGCAGGAAGGAGGGGTTCAGATTTTTGGGACATTGGGACCGGTTCTGGGGGAGGTGGGACTATTACAAATTGGACGGTCTACACCTGGGCCGGACTGGAACCAATGTCCTTGGAGGTGCTTTTGCCAACGCTGTTGGGGAGGGTTTAAACTAATGTGGCAGGGGGGTGGGAACCAATTGAGGTCAGTTGACAGTAAGGAGGTGGTAACAAAAGCCTGTAAGGAACTAGATAATGAAGTCAGTGTGACTAAGGGGAAGAACAGGCAGGGAGCAGATGATGAATATAAAGGGACTGGTGGTCTGAGGTGCATTTGTTTTAATGCAAGAAGTGTAGTAGGTAAGGCAGATGAACTTAGGGCTTGGATTAGTACCTGGGAGTATGATGTTATTGCTATTACTGAGACTTGGTTGAGGGAAGGGCATGATTGGCAACTAAATATCCCAGGATATCGATGCTTCAGGCGGGATAGAGAGGGAGGTAAAAGGGGTGGAGGAGTTGCATTACTGGTCAAAGAGGATATCACAGCTGTGCTGAAGGAGGGCACTATGGAGGACTCGAGCAGTGAGGCAATATGGACAGAACTCAGAAATAGGAAGGGTGCGGTAACAATGTTGGGGCTGTACTACAGGCCTCCCAACAGCGAGCGTGAGATAGAGGTACAAATATGTAAACAGATTATGGAAAGATGTAGGAGCAACAGGGTGGTGGTGATAGGAGATTTTAATTTTCCCAACATTGACTGGGATTCGCTTAGTGTTAGAGGTCCAGATGGAGCAGAATTTGTAAGGAGCATCCAGGAAGGTTTTCTAGAGCAGTATGTAAATAGTCCAACTCGGGAAGGGGCCATACTGGACCTGGTGTTGGGGAATGAGCCCGGCCAGGTTGTTGAAGTTTCAGTAGGGGACTACTTTGGGAATAGTGATCACAATTCCGTAAGCTTTAAAATACTCATGGACAAAGACGAGAGTGGTCCTAAAGGAAGAGTGCTAAATTGGGGGAAGGCCAACTATACCAAAATTCGGCAGGAGCTGGGAAATGTAGATTGGGAGCAGCTGTTTGAAGGTAAATCCACATGTGATATGTGGGAGGCTTTTAAAGAGAGGTTGATTAGCGTTCAGGAGAGACATGTTCCTGTGAAAATGAGGGATAGAAATGGCAAGATTAGGGAACCATGGATGACAGGTGAAATTGTGAGACTAGCTAAGAGGAAAAAGGAAGCCTACATAAGGTGTAGGCGGCTGATGAAAGACGAAGCTTTGAAAGAATATCGGGAATGTAGGACCAATCTGAAACGAGGAATTAAGAGGGCTAAAAGGGGTCATGAAATATCTTTAGCAAACAGGGTTAAGGAAAATCCCAAAGCCTTTTATTCATATATAAGGAGAAAGAGGGTAACTAGAGAAAGGATTGGCCCACTAAAGGACAAAGGAGGAATGTTATGCTTGGACTCAGAGAAAATGGGTGAGATTCTAAATGAGTACTTTGCATCGGTATTCACCAAGGAGAGGGACATGACGGATGTTGAGGTTAGGAACAGATGTTTGATTACTCTAGGTCAAGTCGGCATAAGGAGGGAGGAAGTGTTGGGTATTCTAAAGGGCATTAAGGTGGACAAGTCCCCAGGTCCGGATGGGATCTATCCCAGGTTACTGAGGGAAGCGAGAGAGGAAATAGCTGGGGCCTTAACAGATATCTTTGCAGCATCCTTAAACACGGGTGAGGTCCCGGAGGACTGGAGAATTGCTAATGTTGTCCCCTTGTTTAAGAAGGGTAGCAGGGAAAATCCAGGTAATTATAGACCGGTGAGCCTGACGTCAGTGGTAGGGAAGCTGCTGGAGAAGATACTGAGGGATAGGATCTATTCCCATTTGGAAGAAAATGGGCTCATCAGTGATAGGCAACATGGTTTTGTGCAGGGAAGGTCATGTCTTACCAACTTAATAGAATTCTTTGAGGAAGTGACAAAGTTGATTGATGAGGGAAGGGCTGTCGATGTCATATACATGGACTTCAGTAAGGCGTTTGATAAGGTTCCCCATGGCAGGCTGATGGAGAAAGTGAAGGCGCTTGGGGTCCAAGGTGTACTAGCTAGATGGATAAAGAACTGGCTGGGCAACAGGAGACAGAGAGTAGCAGTAGAGGGGAGTTTCTCAAAATGGAGACGTGTGACCAGTGGTGTTCCACAGGGATCCGTGCTGGGACCACTGTTGTTTGTGATATACATTAATGATTTGGAGGAAAGTATAGGTGGACTGATTAGCAAGTTTGCAGACGACACTAAGATTGGTGGAGTAGCAGATAGTGAAGGGGACTGTCGGAAAATACAGCAGAATATAGATAGATTAGAGAGTTGGGCAGAGAAATGGCAGATGGAGTTCAATCAGGGCAAATGCGAGGTGATGCATTTTGGAAGATCCAATTCAAGAGTGAACTATACAGTAAATGGAAAAGTCCTGGGGAAAATTGATGTCCAGAGAGATTTGGGTGTTCAGGTCCACTGTTCCCTGAAGGTGGCAACGCAGGTAAATAGAGTGGTCAAGAAGGCATACGGCATGCTTTCCTTCATCGGACGGGGCATTGAGTACAAGAGTTGGCAGGTCATGTTACAGTTGTATAAGACTTTGGTTCGGCCACATTTGGAATACTGCGTACAGTTCTGGTCGCCACATTATCAAAAGGATGTGGATGCTTTGGAGAGGGTGCAGTAGAGGTTCACCAGGATGTTGCCTGGTATGGAGGGCGCTAGCTATGAAGAGAGGTTGAGTAGATTAGGATTATTTTCATTAGAAAGACGGAGGTTGAGGGGGGACCTGATTGAGGTGTACAAAATCATGAGAGGTATAGACAGGGTGGACAGCAGGAGGCTTTTTCCCAGAGTGGGGGTTTCAATTACTAGAGGACACGAGTTCAAAGTGAAAGGGGAAATGTTTAGGGGGGATATGCGTGGAAAGTTCTTTACGCAGAGGGTGGTGGGCACCTGGAACGCATTGCCAGTGGAGGTGGTAGACGCGGGCACGATGGAGTCTTTTAAGATGTATCTAGACAGATACATGAATGGGCAGGAAGAAAAGAGATACAGAACCTTAGAAAATAGGCGACATGTTTAGAGAGAGGATCTGGATCGGCGCAGGCTTGGAGGGCCGAAGGGCCTGTTCCTGTGCTGTAATTATCTTTGTTCTTTGTTCTTTGTTCTATGCATTTAATTGTGAATGTGTGGATGCTGGAGGTTGCTGTCCGAATTACCGTTTAATAACTACCGCAAAATCTGAGCCAATATGCTTTATGAAGTAAAGTGATTGAAAACTGCAAAGACTATTCCTGGACTGGCCTCACTGGTGACTGATACAACCTCAGCTTTTTTTGACTTGTAATCCAATGCCTTTTAGTTTTTCTCCAAAATTTTAGACGACGACATTCTTATTTAAAAATAGCGTTTGGTTAAAATCTTGTCTTTTCCAGCAATTGAGGTTTCTCTTTTAATGCAAATGATGCTCTTTAAATTCAAAGCAAGTTTCAATGCAAACACCTCAAAAAAAACCCTCTACTTTTCAAAACTCAAGATGCATTTAAAATATGCAAAAGAAGCAGGCAAGTATTATTTGAATTTGCTGACCTGCACTAATACCTGCAACAGCAGATGGGTATCCAGCTGGAGAAATAAGTTTAAATCTGATGCTGAATTTCAATCTAAAAATACATTTTCCAATTTTCTTTGAAGTTCTTTGAAAACCGAAGAGATACAGCACAGCTCTAGACGTACCTAAGCTAATAATAGTAGTATTTCTGAAAATAATAAGATCATAAAATTTGACCATTAACTTCTCTGGGAAGTGAACTTTCTGTTTCGACTCCTCAGAGACTAAATAAAGATAAATAAAAGCAGGTAAGTCATAATTTGTTTGTGCAGGAGCTCAGTTGGATAAAATCAGTATGCAAATCATACTAGAGTAGAAATGGGGTTTGAATATCATTATCAAGATAAATAATCACAACATCTGTACAAATTGCTCATACTTCCCTCATAGAAATGTAAGCGGAATTCAAAAATGCTAATTTCCTCTTTGAATGTTTGGATAGAGAAAGCTCTCAGAATAAATTCACCTCTCCAGAGATTAATGGCCCTCCACTGTCAAATTGATACAGGTAACAGTAGCCATCTAAATTACAGGATCTGCCAGCAGGAGCATCTAAACTATAGGCTCTGCTGGAAGACTCTTTATCTCTCAGTTACCCTCTGCCCCACACTCTCCAGTTTTGGCTGCAGTCTGTAACATATTCAGTGTCACCCTGAAGTTGCTTCCTAGTGTTTCCCTATTTCTTTTCTCATTTTCATCCAGTTCTTTTCCCAGCCCTTTTCCACGTCCTTCAACCTCCATTCACACTATATGCTGTTTTCTTCATGTGGTCCACAGTGTTACTATTAATCAGCCATGTCTTTCTCTGTCAAAGGTAAAATTTTGACTCTGTTAAATTCTCTTCAGCAATGAGATTTCTGCCACTTTTATTTTTTTTTAAAAAAGGAATATAACATAAATCCTCAGGGGAGAAAACAAGGCTGCCTTACAAGCATACCGAGCCAGATTTAACCGAAAAACCAGTCCCATGCTGAATCAACCTGACTTTAGACAACCTTCACCCAGTGTGTACCTTATCCATATAATATGGACAAGCTGGGGGCGTAGTCAACTCAAGTAGACTTTAAATGGGAGATATATGGTTTCAGTAGCTGATAACATTTTTATGTTTCCAATTACATTTTACTCTATGTATTTCTTTTTGCTGAGCAGTGTGACATTTTTGCATTTTGTGTGCTTTTTTGATACAACTAATTTGTTTCACCAGTAACCTGTCTCTCAATGCAGAAATCAACAAGTGAATGGGAAAGGCTTCCACTGCTATGTCCAGACTGACCAAGAGAGTGTGGGAAAATGGCGCACTGACACAGAACACAAAGGTCCGAGTGTATCAAGCCTGTGTCCTCAGTACCTTGCTCTACAGCAGCGAGGCCTGGACAACGTATGTCAGCCAAGAGCAACGTCTCAATTCATTCCACCTTTGCTGCCTCCGGAGAATCCTTGGCATCAGGTGGCAGGACCGTATCTCCAACACAGAAGTTCTCGAGGCGGCCAACGTCCCCAGCATATACACCCTACTGAGCCAGCTGCGCTTGAGATGGCTTGACCATGTGAGCCGCATGGAAGATGTCAGGATCCCCAAAGACACATTGTACAGCGAGCTCGTCACTGGTATCAGACCCACCAGCTGTCCATGTCTCCGCTTTAAAGACGTCTGCAAACGCGACATGAAGTCCTGTGACATTGATCCTAAGTCATGGGAGTCAGTTGCCAGTGATCGCCAGAGCTGGCGGGCAGCCATAAAGGCGGGGCTAAAGTGTGGCGAGTCGAAGAGATTTAGCAGTTGGCAGGAAAAAAGACAGAAGCGCAAGGGGAGAGCCAACTGTCTAACAGTTCCGACAACCAATTTTATCTGCAGCACCTGTGGAAGAGTCTGTCACTCTAGAATTGGCCTTTATAGCCACTCCAGATGCTGCTCCACAAACCACTGACCACCTCCAGGCGCTTACCCATTGCCCCTCGAAACAAGGAGGCCAAAGAAGAAGAAGAAGAATTTCTTTCATTATTTTTGGTTATTGCAAGCATTTAAAACACTCAAGTGGTGAGCGTGAGTGTTCCTTTGAGAGTTCAAAAGCTCTTTTGGAGAAAAATAGTCGCCGAGTTGAGTTAGTACTGAAGAATAACAACACCTTAGTCAACTGATTAGGACCCATCACTTCCCTGGGACTCTCATTGATAGATACAGATTATGCATGTGCCTGGATATGTCAAACAATCCGTTCTGTATTGCTTCCACTTCAGAAAGCAAGCTGCAAGTGTTGTACCATTTGCTGCAGGATGATCTGCAAACAACATCTGGAACCGGAACCAGGTTTTCCATAGAAATGAAGATTGCCTCAATATCAGGCTTTTGTGCCAATGGGGTATCCCAGTCCTCTCCTGAACATTTTGGTTTTTGACACTTTGGCTGTGATTCTCCTCTTTGGGACAGAGCTTTGATGGGACAGGACCTCTGCCTACCTCACCAAATCCACCTCAACTCTAACCTACTGCCCTGGGTCAGAATTCATTCTGTGCACATGGCAACTTCCAGCAGGATTCCCGCTGCCAAGAGGAAGCTAGCCAGTGCTGAGGAGAATATCAATGTTGATGCAGCAGCGACATCACTGCAGTACTGGGAGAGCTGGTGAGGGAGCTTAAAGAGGCAGAAGCCATCCCGAAGATCAGAATTCAGAATTGCAGTCCCACTAAAGGCTTCAGCCAAGAACTGGGTTGTTCAGCAGGTAAATGTTCAGGACCAGACCACAGGAAGAAGAGATGGCAATATTACGCTTCCCCTTGACAGGGAGACGCAACACCCATACTCCCTCTTCCAATAGCTACCACCACCTTCCTCGTTGTTTTACTGGAAAGCAGTGGTAGGTGGTGTGAACAAAAAGAACATCCTCCAGGGACCCAGGATCTGTCTCCCTATCACCGTTTGCACCCGGCTGGTAGGGACGGAATGGCCAGTGCTCATCCCAGTGGGATGGGGAAATGCTGGTTTGGACAGTGAGGTGGCATTAGGCTTCATTGCAACACAGACCTGGCATGTTGTTTTGCTGAAAATTATGATGAATTCCAGGCCATAATGTTTATTATTTCACCAGAAAATACCTGCGTTTTGTTTTACCTTTCCTGGGACTGGCAGTGAGCTAAGCTTAATTCCAGGGGAGATCCCAATTCAAAAATTTAAAGCAAAGTGGCTTGATAACTCCAATCAGTCATGCTATGTGCAGGAGTCACATGAAATAGCAATGCAAGCACAGAAGAAATGAGCTGTGGTGACTTCTGAGGTGGCGTTTGAAGAATGTTAGAGGTATAAATCTGCACTTACTTTTACTGGAAAATGTGGTAAACATAGTGCTGTTTCTGAGACATTGCCTATCTGTGGAAAACACAGATGGTTGCAGTGAGTGTGCTATTGTATTGTGTTGTGTCAGATTGCACCATATCTCATCAGGCTTATTCATATTTGTGTTGTTCCTTGTACTTTGTAAGTAGAATGCGATAAAGACCACCATGAGGTGTCAGCATTAAAATTAATTATGTTTCTAGTTTCTGTACATGTAGAGCTCTTTATGCTTGAAGGTTAGCCTGTGAACCAGTTAATAACATTCATTGAATATGATGGTACAGGGCCTAGTGATGCACCATAGCAACAACACATATCTGATTCCATCATCAGAGGCTGTTGGTTACTGTTCTACCTTGACAGAAATAAATACTTGATGCAACTGATTAAAATGTACCAAAAAGCATATTTTGTTAACTTTCAGAATATAAATAGAATGGATAGCTTGTGGCCTTATTGTTGGCAATTTATTTTTCTTGGATCGTCTCAATATTTTCTGCTTTCCATGGTTATCTGCCACTCGTGTTATGCGTGGATCCACTATGTTACTTGTTCTATCTAATAAGGGACGAACATTGGTTTTGGCAATAGCTGCAGCTTTTATTGCTGCAACAAATGTGTCACCCAAATTCCAAACGGGTGAGGAGCAATGTGCTCTGCTGAAATTCTGAAACCCAAACAGGAAATGCACAGGAGGTTGATTAATAGCTAGAAGTTAGGTTCTTCATGTTTCACCTTAGTTCTGACCCTTCAGCATCTTTCTCTTGCAAATGCTAAATTACTTGTTGCGCACTGCCACCATTCGTTTATTTTATTATGAGGAGGGAACATTTTGAGGTTGATGTGAGTAGAAGAAACTTCCTATCATAGTCGGGACTGTTCATCTTTGCAGTTAACTGTGCTGAGCCATTCCAACAGAAGAATGTCACTTTAAAATGTGTTTCATGCATTTTAAGCAACTTGCCAAGTAAAATGAGTGTGAAAGTGGATTGGCAGAGGAGAAGAGTGTGAAGAAGAAATAAAATGGAAGAAGGAAACAGCATGGAAGCTGAACATGAATGCAAAGGAAATATTTCAAAGGAAGCAGATTACAGCAGATCTAGAGAAATACAAATTAATTCACTGCTCTGGAGGTTGAATTAGTGTCTTGGTGTGCACTGAGGTATTGATACTTATTGACTATGGAGCCTGTTAAATTCCATATCTCCCCAGGGATTTCTCTGGGATTTTTGTCATTTTTCATCATGACAGCTTGCTTGTGGTTTTTATGCATCATTGTCTCTGATTTGTGGAATAGCTCAGATGGAGAAAGACATCCAAACTTGTTGAGATTGCAACTGAAATTTGCTCCCATTGCAATTCAATTTTCCTGTTAAACTCCTTTATGCTCGGCCGAGCAGGGCAGCAGGAATTTCATAGAACCTCTCCAGACTGGCAGGCAGAGATATTGAGCCATTTTTTAGACAATCAAGTAGCCATCACTTCTGTTTTTTGATAACCTGAACTGATTGCTGACAATGTCACAGCTTGTTTCCTGAACAGTTATACAGTAATACGATCCGAATACTTAGAGTTTTCCATTCTATAAGGGGAAACAGTAACCATTCCGAATAGCTAGATCTGTATTTCATTCAGAGTAGTTACAGGTTTTGATTTTTATAAACTCTATTTGCATCAGTGCTCTCGTTACTTTGCAACATAAATTTTTTTTATTATAATCTTGGTGTGGTGTGATTTTAATTTATAAATGTTTAGTGCGAGTTTCAGCAAGGCATAGGGGAGAAATCACCATTTTCTTGCATTAAAGCAGAGACCAATATCAACCTTGATTCTCAAAAAATACACTACCGCTGGTTTGAATTATTTTTCTTTTACCTAGAATAGGATGGATATGTGCCATTCGCTTCTATTTAAAAATGCCTTTTCTCCTTTGAAATTTGAATAACTGACAGTGATGCAATGGGTTGAATGGCACTGTGATAATATTATGATATTGAGTTTATGGGATGAGAATTTAAAACCACCATATTGTTTATATTACTAATTCTCCTTCGGCATGCAGAGTCCATAGACTTCGTGCAGGCACACACAACTGCAATTTTATGTAACACTCCTAAAGAAGAAAAGAAATAACATGCATTTAGATAGTGCCTTTCATTACCACATTACATCTCAATGCTTCACGGTTAATGAAGTATTTTTGAAGTATAGTCACTGGTGTAATACCAGGCAACACGACAATGAAATAGCAAACAAATACTAAAAATAATGCAATGTTCTGTATCATAAATGCTAAACAATAATGGGGTGGATTTTACCAAGCCCTCAATGTTGGGCTCCGTGGCGGGGTGGGGGAGGGGGTGGCCTGAAGATGTCTCTGGATGAGGCCCGCCATGGACTTCGACGCCGGGACGACCCGGCCTGATCTGTCAGGCGGTGGCGGTGAGGCTCTCTGGGGGCCCCCTGCCACTGGGCGATGGGACCAGAGTTTAAATATTCCAATCAATAAAATTAGTACATTTAAATACACTTACCTCCAATCTTGAGGGCCTGCTGTGATCTTCGGCGCAGCGGCTGGCACTCCCATGTCTTCAGATACCTTTCAGGGGAATCGGGCACCACACTGGTGGGGAGGAGGTAATTGTCAGTCGGGGCTGGGGGAGGACAGGGTCAAATAAACATAATGGGTGTAGGGGATGGTGGGAAGGGTTGAACCTTAGACTTTGTGCAGTTTGGGGGTGGGGGAAGGTCAGATGTAAAAGGTAAGTATTTTAGGGAGGGAAAAGGAAAATAGTTATTGTAATTGTGATTGGGGGATGGGAAGGGGGCATAAGAAATTTATTTATTTAATTTTGACGGATCTTTCTTTAAAAATTTAAATATGCCGGAAGGGCTGGTTGCCCTTTAAAAATGTTGCCAGCACCTGCGCACAGGCATCTGATGCCCTTGCCGGGGACGGACAGCCTGCCACTTCCGCAAGATTGGTGGGTGGGGGAGAAGACCGCCCCGGCTATTTAAAAGAGCGACTGTGCGTGAGATCACAGTGGCTCTTTGGCGGTGCGACCAGACATTTTTTGAGCTTGCTGCTGAAATCGTTGGCGGGCTGTTAAAATCCAGCCCAATGTAATATACCATAAATACTAAAGATTTTGTCTGTTAAAGTGTTATACAAGGAGCAGTTTTTCTAAATGTCAGCAGTGAATACTTCTGCAAATTTCAGTTGTCCTGGCTCTAGTAAAATGTTAACTATCCACATGTTAACTTAATGACAATATGTCTGACAGAAACTTTAAAAATCTCATTGGGCTGGATTTTGATGGCCTCAAACATGCCAAAGAGCCGCCGCAATTTCCCGCACGGCAGCTCATTTAAGTAGCCACCCCCCCCCACCCCCACAAGACACTTACCTTTTTAAGTCTGATCTACCCCTCCCAAACTCTACTATGTTTAAAGTTTACCCCTTCTCCCCCCCCTCCATCCCCTAGATCCATTACATTTATTTGACTTCGTTCCCCCTCCCTCCGCACTTAAAATCTTAACTCCACCCCCCTCCCCACCAGTGTCACACCAACTTTCCCCAGAAAGGGAATTGAAGGTGTGGGACTGTGCCGCAGATCGCTGCAGGCTTGGAAGATTTCAGGTAAGTTTATTTGGATTTATTCATTTTAGTAATTTAAATATTGAAATGCTGTTCCCGTTGCCTAGCAGTTGTGGGGAGGGGCAGGGGTGCGACTACAGAGCCTTGCCATGACTGGGAGGATTGGGCCGGGCCCTCCCTGGTGGGCTGCTTCTGGACCCATATTCCGGCACCACCACCACCCCCCGCCCCCACCACCACCACCACGGATCCTGACGTCGTGGGCTTGGTAAAACCCAGCCCATTATTTTGGTGATAAAAAGAAATGTTCTAACATAACAAAAGGTGGATGTATCCAGAAATAATAAATCATCAGATTTATCAATATTTATATAAACACCTGGGATTGCCTTGTAAGTAGCCTCCACAAGGCTTCTAATCTTACTAACTGTGGTTTCTGTAGTGTGATCCGTAAAGTATTTTTTTGATCCACAATGTCACCTTTAGGATTTCAACCAGACCACTGACCAGCAAGACTTCTAGATTCCAGTGTATGCCATTACCACCACAGTTTTCACTTTATGTCTGGATTTCTTTGTAACAGCTCTCTGAGTACATATAGGAAAATACTAAATCCTCTGCCTCAGTGTTCAGAGGCTATTTGCTCGTACATTCTGGGCTTTTACGGAACGCACAGAAATAGAAATTTGATCTAACTGCTCAAGAGAATGCGGAGCTCAGCAGGTAGGTCAAGATAAATCCAAATACAGAACTCCAGTATGGGAAATAATTGGAAAAGCAAAACGTTTTGAAGTAATTTTCTCACATGGTTGTGAAATGGTGAGGTCGTCATTCAAAATCATGTATGCCATGTTGAAATTCTCAAGACATTTTTGACCACATTGTGCATGAGAGGAGTGAATAATTCAAGGGAAAAACAAAATAGAGCCAACAGACAATGGAACAGGTTACCTCTCTTCAAAAATGAGGCAAAATGCCCAAATTTCTTTTATATTTTCAGCCGCAAAGACTTTCAACTGTGCAATTTTGTTCGTGGAAATAAATAAATAGCAGCCCATTTGTAATAACGATCCTTCCTTTTTTTTCAAATAGCTCAGTAGATATTTGTATGAATATTGTAAAGTTCATTAAACCAGTGTTGCAGAGCACGAAACACACAGATTAGTTCGAAATGTTTTTTCTTTCAAGTGTAAATTTTTGATCAAGCCTCTGATCCTCTGGTAACTACTGGAATGGAGTGTCAGGATCGGATTTTTAGTGGTAGATGATGGGGCCAAATATGAAAAGGAGCATTAAGCACAGAAAGAGAGATGGGAGCCTTAATCTTCAGCTTGGTCATTACCTTGGTGGAATTGGGGTGGGAGGGACTTCTGCTCACCCCACTGGTCTGAACTAACTCAGGCTGATTTTGTGATTTAAGAGTCATTTAAATAATTTTGGTGAGCTTCCCAGCTTTTGCCAGGGAGTTGGGGAGGTGGTGGTGGGGGTGGTGGGGGTGGTGGGGAGGTGATGATTGGCTGTCTCTTAGACTAGCTGGAAGCATTAATGTTGGTCAGTTTTTCTTTAAAGAGTGAGCTGGTCCATATAATCGATTTGCATATGCTTTCTGCTCCTTGTGTTATTAATTGCCCTTCAGCCATCCATGATAATGCTTTACACTATGAATACAGTGTTCCTTTTATCGAATGTTCTTAGCGTGTAAATAATGGAAATTATTTTGTTTGCTGCATATTTATATTTTACATAATATTGGGATATTAGAGTGAACATATATTCTACATGTTGTTCCCCAACCCCTTTGTACTTATATAACCTAAAAATGGAGAGGATAGTTGTGGAGTCGGTAGGGACTCAAGGGACAATCTCCACCACATTAGAGTCATAGAGTTTTACAGCACAGAAACAGGCCCTTTGGCCCAACGCGCCTGCGCCGACCATCAAGCACCCATCCTAACTAATCCCATTTCCCCACACTTGGCCCGTAGCCTTGTATGTTACGGCATTTCAAGTGCTCATCTAAATATATCCTGAATGTCGTGAGTGTTCCTGCCTCGACCACTCCTTCAGGCAGTGTGTTCCAGATTCCAACCACCCTCTGGGTGAAAAAATTCCTCCTCAACCCCCCTCTAAACCTCCTGCCCCTTACCTTAAATCTATGCCCCCTAGTTATTGACCCCTCCGCTAAGGGAGAAAGTTTCTTCCTATCTATCCTATCAATGCCCCTCATAATTTTGTATACCTCAATCAAGTTCCCCCTCAGCCTTCTCCGCTCTAAGGAAAACAACCCCAGCCTATCTAGTCTGCCTTCATAACTGAAATGCTCCAGCCCAGGCAACATCCTGGTGAATCTCCTCTGCACTCTCTCCATTGCAATCACATCCTTCCTATAGTGTGGCGACCAGAACTGTACACAGTACTCCAACTGTGGCCTAACCAGCGTTTTATTCAGCTCCATCATAACCTCCCTTCTCTTATATTCTATGCCTTGGCCAATAAAGGCAAGTATCCCGTATGCCTTCCTAACCACCTTATCTACCTGTGCTGCTGCCTTCAGTGATCTATGGACAAGTACCCCAAG